>NC_057807.1:374813411-374880949 GCF_018294505.1 Triticum aestivum
CGGACTCACTCGGCAGTGACCGGCTCGGGTGCCCCTCGCCCGGCTATAAGTAGCCCCCTCGCGCCCCGTCCGAGCTCATCAGCAGGTCCCCCGCCCTCCTCTACGCCTCCCATGCTCCTCATTTCGCCCCGGAGCTCCTTCCCGACCCCCACCATTGCCACGGCCACCGCCTCGGGTCTCCCTCGATTCCGGCGATGTCGTGCCACTCCCTTCATTCCTCCTCCACCACTGCAACCCTTGGAGTCCGGCGAGCCTCCTCGTGGCCTTGGCCCATCATCTCCTCCACCGTAGCTCCACTTTCTCCGGCGGCCGAAGCTTTGCTCTGCCGCAAGCCCTGCTGCTCCCGTTACAGCACTCCTCGACGGCAGCTAACACCACCCCGAGATGCGCCTCTCCCTCCTGAGCATCTGGGTAGGTCGCCCGTCGTGAACGGCGGCAGGACGCGCCGGCAATCACCGTCGGGGCGATCCTCTCCCTCGGCCAGGTGCATGTTCGAGCGGGAGGAAGGAGAAGACCGACCGGGGGCGGGCCCCACCTTCATGCAGGCCCCACAAGTTAGCCACTCAGGGGTTGACCCAGCTCGTTGACCTGGCGTAAGTGGAGACGCCCTGCCGTGGACACGTTTTCATCTTTCGAAAGCGTACTTCGTCGTGCCTTCAGACAGAAATACGTTTTCAGTTTCTGAAAATGTACTTCGTTTCGTCTTCGGTCAGTGATACGCTTCACTTTCTCTGAAAACATATTTATCTTAGTGCGCTTTCTGTTTTAACCGCCAAGGGCCTGTCTGTGAATATTTATTTTACAGATTAGTCCCTACCATTCAATCGGCCGTACCTTTGCAACCGTAACTCCGATTGAGGTGATTCCAGCGCTCACGTTCTCTGCTCGTCGAGCTCTTTCTGTTGGTATCATTTTCATTATGTTTTCACATAGTGAAAATGACCTCCTTGCCCTTGCTCGTAAACAGCCCCCCTGAGAGATCATTCTACACTTTTTTCCGGAGTATTCCTCGACCCCCACGCAAGCCAACCTCTTATCATGAGCCCCGAACTTGCATGTTGACTTTGCTTGCACCTTGTGTGTATGTAGTTGAAGTCGTTTCTTATCATTTTCGTTTGCAGTTATTCTGTTATTCTTTATGTTTATCATGCATGCTTGTGTTTTCATAATATTTTTTGCCATGCTAATTAGGATGTTGTTATTGATAATGCCATGTCACTACTCTACTTTAGTTTCATGTCATTGATATAAATGTTATGATGATTGTAGTACACCATTGATATGTTAGTACCTGGTATTGCCATGTTCTTTATGTTATAGTTGTTCACTCGAGAAGCTTGGTATTTCATTCATGCATTTGTATGTTCATGATCATTATTGCATCCAGGTTAATCATGCTTGCATGTTGATGATGATGGAGAATATAATATCATGACTTAATAATAACAAATCTCCTCCGTCATCGATGGGATCGAGTCATAGTGCCACCAAATCGAACTTCTTCTTAGTGCAGCCACATTTGCCTTTATGGGAAGGCCTTAATGCGATCTATTGTCATGCCTCTCGCCGGTGCCTCCAAGGAGGGAAGGTTATGGGCGCGCGCTACCCTGATCAGGTAGGCGGACATAAGCCTTGTGTGCCCAGGTTTGTTTCTGAGCTTATGTCCATGTTTGGGACCGTTTATGTGTTGCCACAATGGTGGCCGTTGATGCCTTTGGTAGAGACAGGGTCACCCAGGACTGAACCTAGAAGGGGTGTTGGTTGGAGTGGCCAGGAGAGTGTCATGGCAGTAATTTGGTTTTGTCAGAACACCGTTGGTCCACCCGAACGGGAGGGTGAGGCCATGGGTTCTGTGGTGTGGGTAAAGTGTGCTACCTCTGCAGAGTGTGTGTGTTAAATCTATCGATAGCCGCGTCCTCGGTCATGGGCACAGTTCGTAGTAGGTCACACTATCGGGTCTTGATCGAAATGGAGGATAAACCTTAAATAACTAATGTATGATAAAGAATATGGTGACTTGGACTATGAGATAGGTGTGAGAAGTCACGGTGATGTTTTGATATGATCACGAGACGAGGTCTCGATGAGAGCCGAGGAAAAGTAAGAGGTTGTTGAATCAAGTTAATATGTTATGTCTTCATTGGAGATAACTGGTAGTGTACTTTTAGTATAGTTTCATGTTACCATGCCATGCTTTGATTTATATGCTAAATTATGCCATGATTGAAATGATATGCTATGCCATGTTATGTCATTGCCATGTTAGAAGCATGTTTTGACATGTCATGTTATTGTCATGTTACTAGATGATGTGATGTTGTTCATGCTTAGTTGACCTATATCATGTCATGTTTAGTAATTGATATGAGATAGTTTGTTGCATGCGCTTGGTTCTTGCTTTGTCATCTGTTCGTTTGGATGCTATATAATTGGTTGTCTTGCAAGTACATTCAATGTACTGACCTGGCGTGTCATGCCAGTTTGTAGGTCGTGCCTAGATTGTTTGCTTGATTGGTCGCGCTAGGTCGTAACCTTGCCAATCCTATGAGTTGTGGAGCGCAGCCAGAGTCATCGAGCTACCAAACCAAGACTTTCGCCACCTTTTAAATAGCCTTAGAGCTATGCTAGATGATTGTATTCATCAATGATGTAATCCTCTATACATGTATTTGAGGAATATTCTTGTACCTGGAATGATGTATCGTGGACCTATCGTGCGTCAGGTGTTATCCTGGGCTGATGCGTGAAGGCCCCCTGCTCCACGCGGATCGGGGTGCCACAGGAGATGGTAATAGCGCAGCCAGGTTGGCATAGATTATCCTAGAATTAGATCACCGCTACCATTAACCCATAATGACCCTAAGGGAATTGAACCATCCCTAGCCTCCGGCATGACCAGTGTTGAGCAACAGGTGGTGCAGCCAGGAATGACACGTCCCTACCCCACTGTCCCCGCCTGGTTTTTTGCGGATCGGATAGCAACCCTATCCATTCTGGTTGGCCATACAGCATGCCCTTCGCCATTTAGGGAAAGGGTCCACGCCATGCGGGTGTGTCTCGCATAGCTGCCTATAAAGCCCCCTTTCCGCTAGCCGCATCGCTCCCCGTTCAATCAGCCATGTCTCTGCAGAGAAGCCTAGCTAGTAAATCCGAAGCCATTACTCACTCTCTCAAAGCACCCAAATTTTACACCCGAACCTTCGCAGTTAATCATGCTGGCTTCCCACCCCTGCTTACTGAGATGCTCACCAAAGCCCTTGGCTGTAATGCTAGCCCTGATTACCTGTTGTTTCAGTCGGCACATGTTCCTCACCTTCACCGATACGAGGCAAGAGTGCATATCTGCCCAGGTCCCGCGGAAGATGGTCAGCCCTTGATTTTTCAAGGCAGATCCATGCCCACTACTGAGTTGACCATTCAGGTCGCTGCTGTGGAGGCTATCCTATACCTCCGAACCCAATTTTCGCAAGTGGCGGAGAAGCAGGAGTTTTGCTTCTTCCCCGTTGTGGCAGAATTAGGAAGTAAACATCACATCACTGTCCAGGAAGATGACCCAGCAATCGCTCGCCTGGTGCAATATATCACTGCCCAAAGGATGATGATGCTCGCCGAGTTTAGAGCCATGGACCGCGATGCTTCTCGGGTTGCCACGGAAGCTTATTATGAGGCTCGTCGATTTGCATCTGAAGCCATCTAGCCCAGTGCTACCCTCGCAGCCTGTGCCGTGGGTGAAGCCAGGCATCATCACCCTCGACTCCTTTAACAGGGCTCTTTACCATATTCACCAGCAACATTTGCTTTGATCAGTTCCAGTCACACCCCCAGCAGCTGAGCCCCAACCCATAGAAGTGTCCGATGATGAAGGTGGAGATTGGCTCAGTCTTTGTCCTCCAGGAGAGCCCCAACAAGACCAGCCCTCTGTGTGACCTCAGTCACGCAGTGAGATGATTCTGTGAGTAGGGCAGTCAGTATGTTCATCCTTGATATGAGGGTAGAACTATGTATCCCGGAGTGAGTTATTTCTTTTAGCGCGTAGCGCTTTCATGCTTTGTTGTATGCTTGCACTGTTTGTAACCCGTATGATGTGTTTTATGTATGCTTTCTTGCTTTTTGTTTTTGATTGTCTCTTTATCAAGCAGAAATGTTTGATTGGGTTGGCAATGAGTTTCTAACAAGATTTTAATAATTAGAGCACATACACTAAACAACATTGACTCGTCTCGAGTCTATAATAAAATGCGCGCTGGTGTAGGTATATGTATGCCAGGAGTACATATACCCACTAGCATTAAAACACTTTAGTATGATTTGTTCGATGTGTTTTTCCTTTGTGTATTCGTTCCATCTGTCTGTTTGTTAGTTTAGATTGTACTGCATACTACACGCATACCCGGTTCATCCGCGAGTACATTTAGGGCAGTACTCCGGGGAATGCAAAGTTACCTATCCATCTCAATCTGTGCATACCCCGTGTGCTGGATTTCCAAATCCAGAGCCCGCAGAAGCATTTCCATCCGGCAATTCCTCGTCTCTAATTCTTTTTCCCGATTTCATTTCCGGAGGAACATTGCCAACTTTATTTCACTCGATCCAGTACATCTACCACAATACATATTTCAACTCCGATTCTACCTCGACACCTACTTTTTCATGGAGTGATCCGCGAAATTTCCCCCGTACCCCAGTGTGATTCCTGAGCTAGTGCAGCCACCTCACCTGCATCTGGACCCCACCACCACCATCGTCTCTGCCTTGCGTGGCGCAGGCAAGTCGCCATCCTGCTCCACCGCAGCACGCGGTTACTCCGTCGACGCAAAGCGATGGAGAATCCAGCGTGGCGGAGTACCACCCACCGCACCATCTTCATCCGCATCTCGAGCCACTGCACCTAGTCGTGCATTGTTCCGGGCCCAATCATTCCTAATGAGTATCAGCAGGAGGATCAACGAGCCAATCAGCGTGCCCAGCAGTGCCACGAGGAACAACCACAGCACCGCCAAGAACACTTCCTTGCCGAAAGAGCTTGGCTCGATCTCGCCCAAACCAAAGAGGTACTAGAGAGGCATTGTGGTTGTGCATTGAAGGGTAGCCGCGCTGCCGTCTTTTATAGCCCAACCCCGGTGTACGGTGAGCGAGGTCCAGGAGAACCGCTCGTCGCTCGATCACCGGCGTCTAGGAGGCGAATCCACGAGCAGTGCCGACAAGGTGCTGGCCCGCGATGTGAGTGCTCTTTGCACCGGCACCATGCATGCCGCGCACTACGGTACTAGGGTCATCATCGCCCTAGGAGCTAGATGCGGGCTGCGCCAAGCCGCACGCGGAGCAGCGACAAAGAAGAAGAAGCAAGCTAGAGGTAGACGAATGAGGCTGCCGGTGGGCCCTGGACCCATGTGTCAGCAGGTGAAACCACTGTTCATTGGGGTGCATCCAACATTTTTTCGGGAGTCTGATCTCGAGTGCCCCTAGCCGTGGAGGTAACCCTGTTTTGCCCATATCTCCCCGTGGGTCTACCAATTATCGGTATCTCAACACGACTGTATCTGACCAAAGGGTTAAAATTAACCTAGGGGTTTTCCCCCAGACTGGTTGTCTTTTCATTGTTGTTGTAACCCTAGGAATCTCTAGGACGAGATTCTTTTAAGGGGGAAGAGTTGTAACAGCCCCAAAATTGGGTTATTAATTTTTGTGCTATTACTCCTTACTGGCAATCATTTTTCAAATTTTCTCTTGAGTTTGCTGGATGACTCTGAGAATTCTTGTCATTTTCAACCTTTTCAAAACCTTGCTCATGTCATTGTTACTGGGCAAGACCCCATTTGCATCATCTCAAATCCATCAAAACCCTAATTCCAATTTTTGGAATTTGAATATTTCCTTTGTGATTACAAAGGAGCCATCATTTCCCTTGATCTATTGATCTTCCAACTCTTCTCAAAGATCCTCCTACCCTTTAAAATCTTGGATATGCAAAAATATTGCTAAGTCTTCTGCAATATTTTCCATTTGGGATTTATTCCTTCTTTTGCCTTTCTGAGGAATAAAATCCAAAGGCATAGCTACTCATCCCCTAAATTCATGAAAATTTGTGGAGATAATATTTATGTCCAATCCTAGCTCTGGCAAAAATATTGGCCATAATAAAATAAGGAAAATTGTTTTTTTCCTATTTTAAGCCAATATTGCATTTCTCCCATTTTCCAAAGGAGCTACCTTTTTTGTAGCAAGGGAAATTCCCAAATAATTTGTGGAGCTTGTACTTGATGTATTTTCACCATTTCCATCCAAACCATGTTTCAAGGGTCATAATTTGAGCACATGATCCAATGCAAGTTCCTGCCCTGTATGAAACTTTTGCAGAGGAAGTGCTTGAACCCTTGATCCATTTGAGCTGAAATTTTGCAGGGTGATTAAATTTGATAAATCACCTCTCGATACCAAAAATCAAATCAATCTCTTCATCCAATCTTCCTCTGTAATTTTCTCAAGTTTCTGTTCATACTTGCTTGTCTGTGAAGGAAGTACCCTCATAGATAATCAAAATGAGCTGAAACTTTTCCATCAATCTCTAATGATCATATCATCACCCTCCTCCAAAATTCATCTCATTCCATTGATCCATGTGAGCCCAGGATCAATTCTTTGTTGTTGTCCAAATTTTCAGTTTGTGCAGCAAGTATATTTATCTTGCTCCATTATGGCTGAAAATTTTCCTAAGCCTTCTGCTATCCATATAACCTATCTATACAAGATCTTGGCTCATTTCATCTAGCCATTTTCCCTTAGGAAGGAAGTACCATTTTGGCAAGTCCATTTGGTATGAAATTTTTACAGCATCATTATATGTCCAAATCATCAAGTTTTGCCAAGTTTTAGCCCAATCCAACACTCCTAGTGAGTGTTACTTCATGATTTAGCTTCTGGGCTCGATTTGGCAGTTGCACTGCAACTATGTTAAATTCTTGTCCTAATGCTGTCATAATTCCCTAGAATGTAGTCCTTACTAGCCTAAGCCTCCGAGACAACAAGTTTACTTTTTAACCTCCCTGGTTTGATCTCAAGGATGTGGCCAAGTTTGCTACAACAAACTTGTAGAGCTTGGTTTACTCCACTCCATGTGTCTTTGCTCGTCTATTTACCGCAATATTGCTCTATATTGGACGGACGCTGTAGACATGAGCTGGCATCATTAAAGAGTCGAGAGCGCGCCTTGTTCGTGGTGACCACGAGAGCAACCGGCCAAAACGGTGGTCTGCACTCTGTAGTCGTCGGTAGCATCACTCCGACCGGTTCTGGCGCCCTTGTCAATGTCCTACGGCTCCCCCTCACCGTTCCCTTCCTGCTGGACTCCCCCCCCCTTTGTTTTCTTCTCAACTAGCCGGTATCGACGCTTGTGTGCCTGTGTGCACCATCGCCTTCCTCCTCTGTCCTCTTCCTCCTCTCATCTCTGAGCGCTGCTCATCTCCGTGACTCTCTGGCGCTAGTCCGCTTCCTCCTCGGCGTCTTCCCGTGCCCCCCGTGACTGCTGCAGCCGGCAGAGCCGTGGCAGGACTCACTCGGTGACGATCAGCTTGGGTGCCCCTCGCCCGGCTATAAGTAGCCCCCTCGCGCCCCGTTCGAGCTCATCAGCAGCTCCCCCGCCCTCCTCTACGCCTCCCACGCTCCTCATTTCGCCTCAGAGCTCCTCCCCGACCCGCACCATTGCCAGGGCCGCTGCCTCGGGTCTCCCTTGATTCCGGCAATGCCGCGCCCTTCCTCCGTTCCTCCTCCACCACTACAACCCATGGAGTCCGGTGAGCCTCCCCGTGGCCTCGGCCCATCCTCTCTTCCACCGTAGCTCCACTTTCTCCAGTGACCGAAGCTCTGCTCCACTGCAAGCCCTACTGCTCCCGTTACAGCACTCCTCTACGATAGCTAACACCACCCCGAGATGCGCCTCTCCCTCCTGAGCATCTGGGTAGGTCGCCCATCGCAAACAAAGGCCGGACACGCCGGCAATCATCGTCGGAGCGATCCTCTCCCTCGGCCAGGCGCGCGTCCGAGCGGGAGGAAGGAGAAGACTGACCAGACAGGCCCCACCTTCATGCGGGCCCTGCAAGTCAGCCAATCAGGGGTTGACCTGGCTCGCTGACCTAGCATAAGTGGAGACGCCCTGCCCTGGATACGTTTTCATCTTTCAAAAGCGTACTTCTCCGTGCCTTCAGACAGAAATACGTTTTTTTTTTCTGAAAACGTACTTCATTTCGCCTTCGGTCAGTAATACGCTTCCCTTTCTCTGAAAACGTATTTTCCTTAGGGCACTTTCTGTTTTAACCACCAAGGGCCTGTTTGTGAATATTTATTTTACAGATTAGTCCCTGCCATTCAATCGGCCATACCTTTGCAACCATAACGCCGATTGAGGTGATTCCAGCGCTCACGTTCTTTGTTCATCGAGCTCTTTACGTTGGTATCATTTTCATTATGTTTTCACATAGTGAAAATGACCTATTTGCCCTTGCTCGTAAACAGCCCCTCTGAGAGAGAACTGTTTCCGGCAAATTTTCTACGATCATTCTACACTTTTTCCCGGAGTATTCCTTGACCCCCAGGCAAGCCAACCTCTTATCATGAGCCCCAAACTTGCATGTTGACTTTGCTTGCACCTTTCTGTGTGTGTAGTCGCAGTCGCTTCTTATCATTTTTGTCTGCAGTTATTCTTTATGGTTATCATGCATGCTTGTGTTTTCATGATATCTTTTGCCATGCTAATTAGGATGTTGTTATTGATAATGCCATGTCAGTACTCTACTTTAGTTTCATGTCATTGATATAAATGTTATGATGATTGTAGTACATCGTTTATATGCTAGTACCTGGTATTGCCATGTTCTTTATGTTATAGTTGTTCACTCGAGAAGCTTGGTATTTCGTTCATGCATTTGTATGTTCATGCTCATTATTGCATCCAGGTTAATCATGCTTGCATGTTGATGATGATGGAGAAGATAATAACATGACTTAATAATAACAAATCTCCTCCATCATCGATGGGATCGAGTCATAGTGCCACCAAATCGAACTTCTTCTCAGTGCAACCACATTTGCCTTTATGGGAAGGTCTTAATGCAATCTATTGTCATGCCTCTCGCCGGTGCCTCCAACGAGGGAAGGTTATGGGCGCGCGCTACCCTGATCAGGTAGGCGGACATAAGCCTTGTGTGCCCGGGTTTGTTTTTGACCTCATGTCCCCGTTTGGGACCGTTTATGTTTTGCCACGACGGTGGCCATTGATGCCTTTGGTAGGCACGCAGCCACCCAGGACTGAACCTAAAAGGGTGTTGGTCGGAGTGGCTGGGAGAGTATCATGGCAGTAGGGTTGTTTTTTCGAAACGCCGTTGGTCCACCCGAATGGGAGTACGAGGCCATGGGTTCTGTGGTGTGGGTAAAGTACGCTACCTCTGAAGAGTGTGTGTGTGTGTTAAACCTATCGATAGCCACGTCCTCAGTCATGGGCACAGTTCGTAGTAGGTCACACTATCGGGTCTTGATCGAAATGGAGGATAAACCTTAAATAACTAATGTGTGATAAAGAATATGGTGACTTGGACTATGAGATAGTCGTGAGAAGTCACGGTGATGTTTTGATATGATCACGAGACGAGGTCTCGGTGAGAGCTGAGGCAAAGTAAGAGGTTGTTGAATCAAGTTAATATGTTATGTCTTCATTGGAGATAATTGGTAGTGTATTTTTCGTATAGTTTCATGATACTATGCCATGCTTTGATTGATATGCTAAATTATGCCATGATTGAAATGATATGCTATGCCATGTTATGTCATTGCCATGTTAGAAGCATGTTTTGACATGTCATGTTATTGCCATGTTAGTAGATGCTATGATGTTGTTCATGCTTAGTTGACCTATATCATGCCATGTTTAGTAATTGATATGAGATAGGTTGTCGCATGCGCTTGGTTCTTGCGTTGTCATCTGTTTGTTTGGATGCTATATAATTGGTTGTCTTGCAAGTATATTCAATGTACCGATCTGGCGTGTCATGCCAGTTTGTAGGTCATGCCTGAATTGTTTGCTTGATTGGTCGCGCTAGGCCGTAACCTTGCCAATCGTGTGAGTTGTGGAGCCCATCCAGAGTCGTTGCGCTGCCAAACCAAGACTTCCGCCACCTTTTAAATAGACTTAGAGCTATGCCAGATGATTGTATTCATCAATGATGTAATCCTCTATACATGTATTTGATGAATATTTGTGTACCTGGAATGCTATATCATGGACCTGTCGTGCGTCAGGTGTTATCCTGGGCTGACATGCGAAGGCCCCCTGCTCCATGCGGATCAGGGTGCCACACTATGGGGTCTTAAAGCTTAATGTGGATGCAAGTTTCCATGCTGATGAGGGATCAGGAGCAATGGGAGCAGTAATTTGGGATTGCACAGGCGCTTTTATTGCAGGATGTTGCTATTATAAACAGCACGCTATGGATGCACCATCCATGGAGGCTCTTGCTCTAGTTGATGGCTTGCGCCTAGCTGATAATCTCGGCATTTCAACTCTAGTAATAGAGTCTGAGTCACTGGAGATTGTCCAAGCTATCCTTGACCCATCAGATTACCGTGCTTCGCGGCGGTTATTACTGATGACTATCGAAAGTTATTGAGTTCGTTCGGCGGGGCTACTGTTGTTCATTCTGCTCGGGAAGGTAATGCGGCAGCGCATGGGCTTGCTAGAGCTAGTTACAGAGGGAAATGTTTTGGAGAGTGGCGAGATAAACCTCCTGATTTCTTTCTTCCCTTCCTTGTAACTCATATGATTATTGTTTAATAAAGGTCGCCGAATTTCAAATTTTTTTATTTTGCTTCTAAAATGAAACCAAAATATACCTTAGCTTTAGGCCCTCTTCATTTAGCTTCTTTTCAAGGATATCATAAAATGGGAGGCAAATCAAGAGACATGATATCTACGTAAGTGTAAAAGAACAAAAAAAAGAATAAATGACAAACCAAACAGAAAGTGAAATGAACAATACAAAGAATGCCCACCATCATGAACTAAACATGACACCTTCTGCCAGAAGAGTGAGCTTTGTATGGATCCAAATAAGATGGAGAAACCAGAGGACCTGCAAATAACCACAACAAACAAATAAAAACAAAGAATTACAAAACAACACAAAGACACTGAAACCAGATTTAGAGGTAAATAGGAACAGAAGGATCTAATATTCTAGAGCCTCGGAGTATATAAAAAGAATCCAGGCAAATAGCAAGAACAAAAAAGGAGCATGCCAAATACCCACCAAACGGTGAATCTACATGATGTTTCCCACGACGAATATCTTTTCGTTCCTGGCGTCGCCGCCGCGCCTCATCAGCCCTCGAACCTAAAAACACACAACATCATGAACACAATAAAAAAGACTACAAAAAAATCATGAAACCAAATCCTGCAAATGAAAGAACAATACTCACCAGGATTAGAACCACCCTCAGCAGCCAACCTCCCATCAAAAGCACCAACGGAAGAAGAAGAGCCCAAGGACGTCGAAGGAACGCGCTGAGAACCATGTGCAACAACACGAACCATAACAAAGATCAAACAAACAAGAAGTACACCTGAGAGAAGAACACATCAAGGAGCTACTTATAGGCAAGCAAAGAAGGACCCACGACACAAACGTGTGCAAACATGGAACTACAAACATGCAAACGTGGACACATGCATGCATGCATGAGCCATGCAGCGGCACATGCATACCAGCCCAAACAGCAGCCCATGCAGCTAATATATTTTACTCACATGAGGCAAAATCAGCCCATGCAGTCAAACCATTTTTTCACATGGGATACATGATACAAGAGAAGCCCATGCACCTATAAAAGAAACATGCACAGTCCCAGCAATCAACCACTTCGGGAAAGCCACCATGCACATGTGTTGCTCAATCGACAGGGGTAATTTTTTTTCCAAAAAACCAGAAAAATCGAACCCTGACAGCCTAGTCTTCTTAGTATATTCCCAAGATGAATGAGGGTCCGATCTTCCCAAGTTAAATACACACAATTAATATGATATACTTTCTTGCATGGATCTTATTTCCTTCACTTTCCTTCGGCTAGGGAAAACTTATCTCCTCTTGGTTCTGTCAGCAACTCCGTGGGCTCGCCTCCTCTGTGTCTGTCATTCCACCGGCCGGTGGCGGCGAGGGGGATCTCGATGGATTGGCTCCGACTAGTAGTTTAGGTTAGGGAGTCTTGCAGGGACGACACTCGCACTGATGGCAACATTTTTTTATGTTGGTCTTATGGGATCCGATCCTCCTAGAGTTCATTTGTGTAGAGAGATTCAACAGAGCTTCAGTGTAGATTTTCGCCGTCTCCTTGGATCCGGGGTTAGGCGCTTCAGGTCAATTCAAGGGTTCAGAGGCGACGACGGCAACACAAGAGCATTGATATTTAGGGGCGCTTGGACAAAGACTTCTCGGCTTCGCTAGCGAAGCGATGATAAGTGTGCGTTGACGACTCATTCTGGCAATGGTAGTGGCTGCTTGGTAGTCTAGGGACCCATAATTCCAAGGCACTGATCCTTAGGGGCGCATGCATCAAGACTTCCCGACTTGCCTCGACAACGTCAGGCTAGCTGCTAGAGGAGCAGCAACAACAATTCGTCGGTGGTTTATCCTGGTGGCAGTAATTGTCGTTTGGTGGTCTAAGGGTTTGTAGTTCTAGGGTGATGATCCTTAGGGACACGCATGAAGACTTTTCAGCTGTCATCGACAACGTAGGACGACTTTAGTAGAGGAGCAGTGACAATGACGCATGGTCTGCTCTTTCTGGCTGCGGTAGTTGTTGCTCGGTGATCTAGGACCTGTAGTTTTAATTATGTTTTGACTGCTTTATACTTATTGTGAAATTTATAATAGATTCACTTGTTTCCGCAAAAAGACACACTTTCTCTATCTAAGAATAAATATGCTATGGTTCTGTAAAAATAAAACTTTGACTAATAGTTACTGAGATATTATGTGGATCATATGATATAAAATCACAATTACAAGTGATTATTTTGTATTTGGACATAATGGCATCAATTTATTTTAAAAATATATTGAAGTTAGTTATTGGTCAGAGTCTTATTGTAACGAAACAAAATATAACTTGCATTTTTTAGCCCGAGAAAGTATCGAATGGTATACGCCAGTAAGTTCACCAAAAATCTCATGCCGCTGGGAAATTGTGAGATGTTGCAACTTTTCCTTTTGCTCCGCCCTCTGTGTTTTCCTTTTATTTACTAGCAAACATTTCCGTGCGTTGCACCGGAAGAAAAAAAAATCATTCCTCATGCACTCACTCGACGTCATTAGCAAATCCCTTGAAATCTTTCAGGATACTGCATGACAAACATTATGATTAGTGGTGTAGCACAAAAACATAAATGTAGGATGATTTTTGAAATGTAATTAAGATGTTTCTAATTTATTAGACAACAAAAATAATCTACCAGATAAAAAATAAACAAAAAAGAAGGAAAACGTGATTTTTTTTAAATGATTTACATGCAACACTAGCATATTTGAAATCTTCACATTTTTCTGAGGAATTTCTATATATAGTCTGTTAAATTTCAAGTTAGAATTTGAAAGATATGAATATTTTTAAAAGTATTTGAATTTGCCCGACAAAAGAAAAAATATATATAATATAGAAAAGTGGGGATAGTGTGGGCTCAAACCTGGGTCTCCCTGGGAGAAGGCTGGCGCTCTAGCCAGTGGGTTACTGCGTCGCTGTTGTACATAAAAAAAATCATTCCTTATTCACCCACTCGACGTCATCAGCAAATCCCTCGAAATCTTTCAAGATGCTGCACAACAAACAGTATGATAAGTGGTGTTGCGCAAAAACATAAATGTGTGATGATTTTTGAAATATACTCAAGATGTTTTCAATTTATTAGACAACAAAAATAATCTACCTGATATAAAATAAAAATATATGGAAAATGGGATATTTCTTTAAATGATTGACATGCAAGATAATAGCATATTTGAAATCTGTGTATTTTCTGAGGAATTCTCATATATATTCTGTTAGATTTCGAGTTAGGATTGGAAAGATATGAATATTTTAAAAAGTATTTGAATTCCGATAAAAGAAAAATTATATAAAACATAAAAAAACATGGGGATGGTGTGGACTCGAACCCAGGCAAATGGCTGGCGTTCTAGCCAATGAGCTACTACATCCCTGTTGTACATTTATGAGTTGCTTTTTTACAAGGCATATCCTGGCGCAGCAACTTATGAAAAAACTAAAAAAAAATTATCACTTATGGGTGGCGTAGTGGGTAATTTGTAGCCACTCCGGGGCAATTTTTGTGACGTATCGCCAGAAGCAATAGCCCCTTTACTATTAATAGCAAAACGGTTCGTGCATTGCAATGAAAGAAAAAAATAGTAATCTCTAATGGCTATGATCACATTTTGCTGCATCACACTTTTTCATGAAATCGTGAACTATTTTGGAAAATAATGAATATTTTTTAGTCTTGTGAACATATCTGAAATAGTGAATATTTTTCAATTCATGAACAATTTTACAGCTTTTTGGACATTTTCTAAAATCATGAACATTTTATACTATTTCAAATACTTTTTTTAGAATTGTGAACATTTTAAAACATATTTGTTGAATAGATGAACATTTCTAGAATCAACAAACATTTTTTTGGAAATTTCCAAACAATTATTGAAATGCATGATCATTTTTTGAATCAGGGAACATTTTATGAATCCAGAAACTATTTGTAAGCCACAAACAGTTTTTGAATTTTTAGGATATTTATAAATTCATAAAAAAAATTGAATTGGCAAAATTTTGTTCAATTTCATTAAAAAATTTAATACAGGTTTTGTTTCAAAAAAACATGAACATTTTCATTTCCCAAACATCTGTTTTGAAAATTGCGAACATTTATTGAATATGCGGCATTTAAAAAAATCGCAAACATTTTCTGAATCAGCAAACATTTATAAATTATTAAACACTTTATTTCAAAATTCTCATTCTTTTTATTTTTGAATTTTTTTGAAGTCCCAAATTATGTAATGTACAAAAAAGAAGACGGAAAAGTCAAACGATATTTTAAAAACAGGCCGCCCGAACATAGACCGGCCCAAACAGGCGCGCTGCTTCTTCTCTCAGCGTGTAGAGCGCAGTATAGAAGGTTCCTACAGCATGGGCCGGCCCAGGTGGGCGTTCCGTGTGTGAAACATTTTTTTTATCACTTGGCATCGGTGGGTAATATTTTGCAACTTTAGGGACAATTTCGGTGACGTATCGCCAGAATCAATAGCCCCTTTATTATCAAAGTATAGAGATAGAGATTTGAGAACTGTGTGTGCCTTACCTGGACAGCCAAAAATGACTTCAGATCATGTTTTTGTTTGGTGTTGGACACATTCTAACTACATGGCTATGATGGTCGCCCATCTCTTTCAAATGACTAAACAAATGTAAAATCACCACAATCTTGTGAGGCTATGGACAACATATCTGCTTCACAGTGAGAGCAGTTAAATAGCTCACATCCTCTCGTCTCTCAAGTCTCTCTAGCAAAATGATTGTGGCAACTAATGATAAGTTATTGAGACATTGGAGATAAACAAAGTGTAGCCACGGTGACCTATGCAGTTCTTATTGGAGTGATTTCTGAATTCCAAACGATGCTTCTCAGCACACAGCGACCTAGTTTGTTCTGAAAAGACGCGGTGACCTCAACACAAAGGTTTTCTTTCCGGTTCTGGTTTTGGTATTACCTTGTGCAGTTTGACCTCAGTTTTCCCAACCCGGATGCGAAATTGTTTTAAACTTCCATCTGGTGGACAATCAATGTAACAATCCATGGAGGTTGATAAAGGCCAAGGGATGATTCTCAAAAATTTCTGTTTAGAGTCCGAAAGAAGTACCTCCGTGCTGCGCACAATGTCTGAATGTTGTAACAACAAATACATGAAACGAAGGACCCTGAATGTTATCACTGGTTTTGTTCATTTCTCTATGGAATGATCGTGCTGCAGACCCGCGGCGCTGCTGTTCCATTGGTCTTCTCTGCACTACGCAGGCGCGCGGCCAACAATTACGAAGCGACAGGCTAAGCCGCCTCTTATCCGAACCTTCTTCGCCCACTGGTGAAGCGACCCCGACGCGGTGGTCACCTTCGAACGAGATTTCGGCCGATCAGAAGCAGATGCAGCGGCCGCGGAAAACGCCGCCCGGATAAACGCCAAGGCGGAGTCGGCCGCGTGCTTCCCATTCGCATGCCTGTAGTGGGTTGTGGGCGCAAAAGAAAACTAAACGTCGTACGTCCCTGTTAATCATGATTGATTCTTGCAGAGACGGCAGGCGCGCACGGATTTAGGCGGCAGAATATTCACACGGCCTGATTAAGTACACAGACAAAGCGACAAGCTAATCATCATCTTATCCGGAAGCTTTTCGGCCGCCGATGAAGCGACGCCGACCGCCGACGCAGTTCACTGTCGAGTAAGCTTATCGATCAAGGAAGCAGAGGCCACGACAGCGGTGGCGGCGGTAGACGGCGCCGGGTAGACGCCGGGCGCAGCCGACCTCGTGGCTCCCGTTCACATACCTTTAGTCGTAGGCGGCGGACGGTGAAAACTACGTCACCGTTCATCTCGTGGGAAATCAGCAGTCAAAATCGTGGTAGCGACACACACAAAACACACAGCGAGGAAAGACTAAAGACGGCAAAGAGACAACCAAGAAGTCATTAGATTAAGCAGCGGGGGTATTTACACGGTCTAGCTAAGTACAGTGATCTTTTAGGTTATTTCTCGTTACCCGTTATGCTAGCACTAAAATACATTGCCTAGATATATTCATTTAACCGACAAGTAAGATATAAGTATAAGAGGCAGGAAGGACGAGAAAGATCGTGGTTGCTCCATAGGCACAATTCCCAAGTCCAGAATTGCTGGGAGATAGGATGGGAAGCCGTATTTCTCCATGGGCAGCCTCTCACGTCAAACCCAACAATTTCCGCAAAAACAGAACACGGACAAACAAGAATGCCATGAAACAACTGTCCCGTTTTCGTCATCCAATGATCTCGTCTGGCACGGTCATAAATCAAAAGAACAAAATGAATAAATGATGTAAGACTTGATTACACCGAAACATTAATACAATTTGCACAATGGATTTCTGGAGCCTAGGAAGAAAATGTAGGAATACCTTCTAGCTTTCCTTTTACTCTAACGCTTTGTGTTTATATTTTATTTTTGAAACTATTTGTTCTATAATTGGAATGGCAAAAAATGACTCCATCGTAAGTTTTGGTCACGTACTAAGGTTGTGTTCGGTTGAGCTTATTTTTCCAACTTCTATTTTCAAAAAGGTAGAAGCTAACCAAGGAAATAATTTTAACACTGGCTTTTGTAAAATCTACAGCTTTCACGTAGTGTAAAATCTTGCAGCCATCCTATCTCAACTTCTTCAGATACTCAGCGAACCGTTTTCAGTTGTCCTCTAGAAGTTGCATTACTATATACCCACCTTTCCCTCTCTCAAGTGAAAAATGATTGGATGAATATAGAAAGCTACAAGTTGTAGGATTGAAAGTATGTCTAGTGGGGGGGGGGGGTGATTAGACTACTTGACCAAATGAAAATCTAGCATTTTCCCAATTTTAGTTCTTGGCAGATTTTAGCAACTTAGCACAAGTCAAGCAATCAACCTACACATGCAATTCTAAGAGTATAACAGCGGAATGTAAGACAATTGCATATGAAGGTAAAGGGAGGAGTTTGAGGAGGCAAACTCAATGTTGACACGAAGATTTTTTATTCGTGGTTCCGATAGGTGGTGCTATCGTACATCCACGTTGATGGAGACTTAAACCCACGAAGGGTAACGGTTGCGTGAGTCCACGGAGGGCTCCACCCACGAAGGGTCCACGAAGAAGCAACCTTGTCTATCCCACTATGGTCGTCGCCCACGAAGGACTTGCCTCACTAGGGATAGATCTTCACGAAGTACGCGATCTCCTTGCCCGTACAAACTCTTTGGTTCAACTTCACAATCTTGTCGGAGGCTCCCAAGTTACACCTAGCCAATCTAGGAGACACCATTTTCCAAGAAGTAACAAATATTGTGTTGATGATGAACTACTTGCTCTTGTGCTTCAAATGATAGTCTCCCCAACACTCAACTCTCTCTCACTGGATTTGGATTTGGTGGAAAGAAGACTTGAGTGGAAAGCAACTTGGGGAAGACTAGAGATCAAGATTTATGTGGTGGGAATGGAAGATCTTGACCTCAACACAAGTGTAGGTGGTTCTCTCTCAGAAAATATATGCTGGAAGTGTAGGTACGTTCTGATGTCTTTCTCCACGAACGAAGAGTGGGTGGAGGGGTATAAATAGCCTCCACACAAAATCTAAGCGTTACACACAACTTACCAAACTCGGTGGGACCGAATTGTGAAACTCGGTCGGACCGATTTAGGAAATAATGTGACCGTTAGGATTTTCGGTGGGACCGACATGTCATCTCGGTGGGACCGATATGGTTAGGGTTAGGGCATAACTAATCTCGATAAGACCGATTACACAAAATCGATGAGACCAATTTTGGTAATGGACACACAGAGGGTTGGTCAGGCAAACTCGGTGGGACCGGTTCGCTCATCTTGGTTAGACCGACACGTTACGAAAATGAAACAGTGAATTTGCATTGCAATCTCGGTGGGACCGATCGCTCATCTTGGTTTGACCGAAATGTTATGAAGGGAAACAGAGAGATTGCAACCCCATCTCGGTGAGACCGAGATCCCTATCGGTGAGACCGAAAAGACTAGGGTTTGTGGCTGTGGCTATAACATCTGAACTCGGTGGTGCCAGATAGATAGTTTCGGTGGGGCCGAGTTTGACTTTTGGTTTAGGTCATATGTGGATGTGAGAAAGTAGTTGAGGGCTTTGGAGCGTATCACTAAGAATTTTGAGCAAGAAACTCATTAAGCAACACCTCATCCCTCCTTGATAGTATTGGCTTTTCCTATAGACTCAATGTGATCTTGGAGCACTAAAATAGAAAATGTAGAGTCTTGTGCTTTGAGCTTGAGTCAATCCTTTTGTCCTTAGCATTTTGAGGGATCCACTTTTCTTATCCATGCCATGCCAATCACTGAGCTTTCCTGAAATATTTATCTTGAAATAGCATTAGCTCAATGAGCTATATGTTGTTAGGAATTACCAAAACCACCCAGGGATAGTTGGACTTTCAATCTCCCCATTTTTGGTAATTGATGACAACATATAGATCAAAGGTTCGACAAATGATAATAGGGTTAAAAAACATCGTCGCTTTGAGAAATATGTGATAAGTAAGAGCTCCCCTTAAATTTGTGCAGTATTTGGAAATTTGCTTTGGACTGCAAATGCACAATGAGTTAGGATCACGGGTCACTCTTCCATGTCACATACATCTTGGTGGAGTGCTCAAAATGATAATAATTAAACACATGCACTCATCACCAAGCAAAGTGAATGATCATATAAGGATATGAAAGATAATGTCATCCAACAAGCATTAAGGTAGCATATGATCAAACACATGATCATCCAAGTATCTCACAAAAGTATCAAGCAAAGCACACACAAAGAAGTTCAACCACCAAAAGAAAGTGAGATAAAAAGCAACACTCTCTCTCGAAGCCTATGATCTATACATTTTCTCCCTCTTTGGCAATAAGTTACCAAAAAGTTCAAAAATGCATAGTACTAATCGACTCTCAGGCTTGGTCTTCATGTGGTGGTGTAGAGATGACTCCAAGGACGAAAGCATCAGTTGATGTAGCTGGAGCTGGTGGAGTAGGAGCTGGAGCCGGGGGCACTGAGGCTGTAGCAGCTGGTGCAGATGATGTAGCTCTGGTGTCTAGAACAGGCACTGCTGCAGATCTCTGACCTCTGGGCACTCTGGCAAATGCATTTGTGGTAGACTTGCCCTTCTTCTCCTCCACTTCCTCCTGAAGTTGCTCAACTGCAGTTTGTGTTTCTGTGACCTTCACATCAAGTGCATAAAACTTCTGCTCTATGATTCTCTCCAAGCTCTCCTGGTTTTGAGTCAGGGTGGCCAGGCCCTTCTCAATCCTCAAGGTGGAGGCAATCAAGTAGCCAAGTTGGTCTTTCTTGCTCTTCAGAAACACTTGAGATGCCTCTTCTGAAGTTGGCATCTTGGCAGCTTTCTCTGCCCTTGCTTTCTCTCTCTTTTCATGTGCTTGCATAGATGATGGTTCTTCCTCATTCATCTCAACAGTGTTGTCTTCAAATTCAGGATATAGGGGTAGATGCTCCTTGTCCAAAAGATATGTGCATGTGCCCATCTTTGAGTTGATGAGCTCCTGAATGTGTGGAGCATACCCACAACTCCTCTTTTGATCAGCTGCAGTCCTCTTGATTGTTTCCACAATCAGGCTCATGACTTTGAATTTCTGAGGTATATCAAACAAGTGCAGCAAGTTGATAGCATGACCTCTGATCATCTTGTGATCTCCTGACTTGGGAAGCAATGTATGCCTGAGTATCCAATTGATAGTAGGCAGACCAGACAACAAGTAGTGCATAGATCCAAGCTTGTGAGTTTCCAAAGCCTTTTCTGGGATCTCTCTGTACATGTGAGCCATAGAGTTGTGGTCTTTCTTCTTCTCTGCATATACATCCAAGTCATCTTCAGATTCCTTAGGGGCATTGATCAGCTCAGCCCATTCCTCAATTGTGGATTGGTACCTGGTACCCTCAGACATCCAGACAATCCTTCCATCTGGCTAGAAGTGAGATGTGGAGTAAAACTGCATAATGAGCTCATCATTCCACTTGGTGAGCTTCTGGGCAACAAAGTCATCAACTCCACAAGACTTGAAGTTGTCATACACTCCTGGATAGTGAGCTTCATTCTTCTTGATGTACTCCTAGTTGGTCCACCTCATGTCACACAGAATGGGCTTCTTGTCAAGCAAAATGGTTTCATAGAAATCATGTTGCTCCTTTGTGTGGAATCTGTAGTCAACTGTTGTCCTTCTCCTCACAGCATAAGGATCTGACTGTCTCCACAATCTCAGTCCAGCATCCTTTCTGATATGCATGTCCTCAGCAACTGGATGAACATCATTGTGATCAGGAATCTTGGGCTTCAGCTTTCTCAACACAAGAGAATCTTCATCTTCTTCAGCAGCTTCAGGCACTGGGGCCTTATTCTTCTTAGATGCAGGAATATTTCTGGTGTTCCTCTTCGGTTTAGGCTTGGGTGCAGTAGCAGCCTTGGGAGCAGATTTGAGCTTAGATGGAGCAGCCCCTGACCTGATTGCATCTCCCATTAGCTTCTGAGTTTTTGGAGCTGGTGCATCATCCTCTTCCTCTTCTTCTTCCTCATCAGAAGATCTCCTCATAGAGGGCTTGCCAAGAACTTTGGCAGTGGTAGTTCTGAGTCTCTTCTTTTTCTTATCTTGGCCAGCAGCTTCTTCATCAGACTCAATAGTGAACTTCATGGTTTCACCAGTGGCAACCTTCCTAGGTTTGGAAGTGAGAATTCTCCTGGCAGGTGCCTTCTTTTGCATCCCTGGCTTGGTGGTAGCAGTTGTGTCATACTCCTTTTTCAGCACCTTCTTCTTAGAAGTGCCTCATCCTCAGCAGCCACATAGTCCTCATCTTTAGAATCTGAGGTTTTCTTCTTCCTTGCCCTGGTGGCAGCTTTTGGCAAATTGTTGGGTGTGCTCCTACTACCATCATCATAACTGCTTGAGGGACTAGTGCCCTCACTCATCTGAACTTGCTCCTCAGACTTGTTCTGACTGTCACTCTGATCTGACATGATGCAAACTCTGACAGCAGACCCTGTGAATAGATGTAGATGAGGTAGAGTAGATGAGCATCACAAAGCACAGACGTTTTTGCAAAAAAATGAATCAAAAACTTAGTTTTAGTTTTCCACAGAAAGCATTTCCGAGCTACCGATTTGTAAACTCGGTGATACCAAAGCAGCT
This sequence comes from Triticum aestivum, assembly GCF_018294505.1. Taxonomy (NCBI): domain Eukaryota; kingdom Viridiplantae; phylum Streptophyta; class Magnoliopsida; order Poales; family Poaceae; genus Triticum; species Triticum aestivum. The sequence continues at coordinate 374,835,463 of NC_057807.1, forward strand.
TTTGGAACCTAAACTAGTGAACTCGGTCAGACCGAGTCACAGTTTGGTGGCACCGAGACTGCTAGGGTTTCACAAAGAATCGATCTCGGTCGCACCGGTTTGCAATTCCCGATCGGACCGAGAATCACATGTGCAATGGCCTAAGCCAAATCTGTGAGACCGATTTCTACAACTCGGTCGGTCCAAGATGAATTTGGCGGAAACCTAACCCTAAATTCTCAATCCAAAACTAATCTACGGAGTAGTTTTGCTGGATAGGAAGTTTTCAAACGTGGCAAGATTCATGGCAATGCAATGTGCTAGGAATCGGAGTGAGGATAGCACAAAGTTTTCAAATCCATACCCTAGTTCGGCGATGGACTTGCTACGGTGGCAACGGTGGAGTAGAATCCCGTTGACGGCAGCGGAGACTAGCGGCTGGAGGTCACTGGTGACGAGGAGGATGATCCGAAGACCCAAGGAGGCAGAGCAGGCTGTGCGCGGGCGAAGGGGTTTCGGAAAAATTTACAAATTTTGGCCCGGGGGTATATATAGCCTGGCCCTGTCTGTGTGACCGAGTGGAACAACTCGGTGGCACCGAGATGCAAAACTGCAAGCAGTTACTGCAACTCAGTGTGACCGAAAAGTTCTAATCGGTTGCACCGAGGTTGAAAACCTAGATCAACTTAGTGATCTCGGTGTGACCGAAATTGGTGAATCGGTCAGACCGAAATGCACAAAGAGGTTTTGGAAGTTTAATTCTATGACGAATCGGGGACTCCGAGTGCTCCTCACACAGAGTGGTTCGAATCTGACTTGATCAAACTTTGTGATGTAGCATGAATAGAGTTTGAGACAAGAAAAGCATAGATAGCTAGAGAAGGTTCTTAGGCATTCTTGTCCATCCACTTGGCAAAAGAAAAGAATCCAAACAACCAAAACAACAAGTGCATGTCCTTGAATGAGTAACATATGCAACCAACATGCTCACACAATAAAATGGCAAATGAAATATATGGCAAAGCATGCACAACCAATTCTAGCATCTATCAAGCAATTGGCGATGACTAGGTCATCTATATATGAGTATATTGACTTAGGAGTCAAATGAGAACAATTGATCATAGGTCATACTCATCGTTTAAGCACAAGTGGGGTTACCACTTTTACATAAAGCATTGTTGTGTTCACACCATTAGAGTTGCTTTAGCTCAATTCTTAGAGTAAAGCTCCCCCTAGATGTGAGATCCCCCCTAAGAGGGATGAACTAACCTTGGGTTTTGTCGATGATGACTTCATGTAGGTGTTGAAGATGTGGATGGTTAATGTTGATGTAAATCATTTGGAGCAATCCATTGGAGTGAGTTGCACTTACAATACCTACATGGGTTAGTCCCACAAGGAACAAACAAGGATATCCATAGACATAGAGTGATGCATACACAAGATGATGTCCATGAAAGCATTAGGTTACCTTGTCCCTTGTCTTACCAACAAGAGGGTTTGTGACTCCTTGAACTAGTGCAAGATATGGAAGTTGATTGCACTTATCCTTGCCAAAATGATATGAGTGAAGTATGTTGGCGGAGTCACCCTCAAGAACTCTCTAGTTCTTCTTCTTTGGGATCCACATCATCTTGATGGGAATCCTTGGAGTTGTAGTTGTACTTGTTGAAGTAGAACTTGATGTAGTCTTAGGAAACCACTTGACCATGGCCTTAGGAGCTTCTTCAAATGCATCAATCTCATCTTGAAGCTTGTCCTTCCCTTTTTGCTTGTGGTCTTGTGGTGGAAGATCATCTTGAGCTTGTGTCCCTTTGAAAAAAGTAGGATCATACTTCTCTTGTTGAGGAACAAACTTCGTCTTGGGGTATTTATCTTCTTCCCACTCAACTCAATTGGCATTGAACTTTTGTTCAAAACCAACACCTTGATTCTTCCGGTGCCTTCCTTGCTTGCGTACAATTTCCTCGAATTGCTTACTTCCGGCAAGGCTCTTGTAAACACCTTTCTCTATAATTCCCTTCAATAAGCTATTTTCTTGCTCAAGTGTAACTTGGCTAAGAGAATCATTAGTGGAATCAAGAGAACTACTAGAAGCAACAATATTGGATTTAGCATGATTATTGTTACTACTAGAAGAAGAATCTTTCTTGTACTTGTTATTAGACTTGACTTGAGGCATGTAAGTAGATGAGAGTAAACGCTTGGAAATGTAAGAAGTACTTTTCTTGCGAAGATCATCATTGATTGCCTTTAAAAACTCATGCTCTTGCTCAAGATTGAGCTTTTCAAAGTGTAACTTCTCATGAGTCTTTAAAAGTTCTCGATGATCTTCTAAGCTAGTTTCATGAGCTAACTTAAGAGTGTTTACTTCTTTAGTTAGATGCTCAATCTTCTCCTTATCATTGTCATTCGTTTTATCTTGATTAGCATGATTATGTGACATTTCATCATAGTATTCATCACTAGAGTTGTCAACAAGTAAATCATCATCACCTAACAAGTCATCTTCATCACTATTGAAATCAACATACTCGGGGTGTGATACCTTTGGGCCTTTAGCCATGAAACATCTTCCAAGTCCTTCATTTGGTGAATTAAATATGTCGTAGGAGTTGGTTGACACAAGTGCTAGACCGGCAACACCTTCATCTTGAGTATATTCGGAGTCGGAGTGATAGCTTCTCTCGGAGTGATTGTCAGAGTCGGAGCCGGATACCCATTCACCAACATGAGCTTGATGTCTTCGTTTTGTGTAACTCCTTTATGACTTATCCTTCCTTTCCGAATCCTTGCTTCTCCGGGATGTTCTTCGTTCATAACGATCATCTCTACTCCTCCTTTCTCTTGATGGTGATTCTTCTCTTCTACTTCTTCTTTTTAGAGAGTCTTCTATTCTTTTGTAGGGAGCCGTACACTCATTGGAATAGTGTCCAGGTCTTCCACAATTGTAGCAATTACGCTCATTACTAGAAGATCTTTTGTCATTGTATGACCTTGACTTGGAGCTTCTTTCCTTGCTTCTATTCTTGTAGAACTTGTTGAAGTTCTTCACCATTAGGCTCAATTCTTCATTGAAGGTTTGTTTCTCACTTGATGATGTGGGAGCTTCACATGAGGCTTTGTAAGCACCACTTGACTTGTTGTGGAGCTCCTCCTTATCCTTGAGTGACATCTCATGAGCGACAATTCTTCCAACGACTTCCGTTGGCTTGAGATCTTTATAATTGGGCATCATTTGGATCAATGTGCACACGGTATCATATTTTCCATCCAAGGCTCTTAGGATCTTCTTGATGATGAATTTGTCGGTCATCTCTTCACTTCCTAAGCCGGCAATCTCATTTGTGATGAGAGCAAGCCTAGAGTACATCTCGGCGACGCCTTCACCATCCTTCATTTTGAACTTGTCAAGTTGACTTTGAAGCACATCCAATTTGGATTCCTTGACGGAGTCGGTACCTTCGTGCATGTCAATCAAAGTATCCAAAATTTCCTTTGCATTCTCAAGACGGCTGATTTTGTTGAATTCTTCGGGGCACAATCCGTTGAAGAGGATATCACAAGCTTGAGTGTTGTATTGCAACATCTTCAACTCTTCCGCGGTAGCTTCACGGTTCGGTTCCTTCCCATCAAAGAATTCACCTTGCAAGCCAATACACACAATAGCCCAAACGGCGGGGTTATGTTCAAGAATATGCATTTTCATCTTATGCTTCCAACTGGCAAAATTAGTATCATCAAAGTAAGGACCTCTACGGTGGTAGTTTCCCTCGCTAGACGCCATACTCTCCTAGGTTGTGAAACCAAGGCTATGACCACCAAAATCTATGGAAATCAAAACAAATGGAGACCAAAGCTCTGATACCACTTGTAGGATCGAAAGTATGTCTAGAGGGGGGTGATTAGACTACTTGACCAAATAAAAATCTAGCCTTTTTCCAATTTTAGTTCTTGGCAGATTTTAGTAACTTAGCACAAGTCAAGCAATCAACCTACACATGCAATTCTAAGAGTATAGCAGCGGAATGTAAGACAATTTCATATGAAGGTAAAGGGAGGAGTTTGAGGAGGCAAACACAATGTTGACACGGAGATTTTTTATCTGTGGTTTCGATAGGTGGTGCTATCATACATCCACGTTGATGGAGACTTAAACCCACGAAGGATAACGGTTGCGCGAGTCCACGGAGGGATCCACCCACGAAGGGTCCACAAATAAGCAACCTTATCTATCCCATCATGGCCGTCGCCCATGAAGGACTTGCCTCACTAGGGGTAGATCTTCACGAAGTAGGCAATCTCCTTGCCCGTACGAACTCCTTGGTTCAACTCCACAATCTTGTCGGAGGCTCCCAAGTGACACCTAGCCAATCTAGAAGACACCACTCTCCAAGAAGTAACAAACGGTGTGTTGATGATGAACTTCTTACTCTTGTGCTTCAAATGATAGTCTCCCCAACACTCAACTCTCTCTCACAGGATTTGGATTTGGTGGAAAGAAGATTTGAGTAGAAAGCAATTTGGGGAAGGCTAGAGATCAAGATTTATGTGGTAGGAATGGAAGATCTTGACCTCAACACAAGTGTGGGTGGTTCTCTCTTAGAAAATATATGCTGGAAGTGTAGGTACGTTCTGATGGCTTTCTCCACGAATGAAGAGTGGGTGGAGGGGTATAAATAGCCTCCACACAAAATCTAACCGTTACACACAACTTACCAAACTCGGTGGGACCGAATTGTGAAAATCGGTCGGACCGATTTAGGAAATAATGTGACCATTAGGATTTTTGTGGGACTGACATGTCATCTCGGTGGGACCAATATGGTTAGGGTTAGGGCATAACGTAATCTCGATGAGACCGATTACACAAAATCGGCGAGATCGATTTTGGTAATGGACACACAGAGGGTTGATCAGGCAAACTCGATGGGACCGATTCGCTCATCTCGGTTAGACCGAAACATTACAAAAAGGAAACAGTAAATTTGCATTGCAATCTCGATGGGACCGATCGCTCATCTCGGTTTGACCGAAACATTACGAAGGGAAACAAAGAGATTGCAACCCATCTCGGTGAGACCGAGATCCCTATCGGTGAGACCGAAAAGACTAGGGTTTGTGGCTGTGGCTATGACATCTGAACTCGGTGGTGCCGGATAGATAGTTTCGGTGGGGCCGTGTTTGACTTTTGGTTTAGGTCATATGTGGATGTGAGAAAGTAGTTGAGGGATTTGGAGCATATCACTAAGCATTTTGAGCAAGAAACTCATTAAGCAACACCTCATCCCTCCTTGATAGTATTGACTTTTCCTATAGACACAATGTGATCTTGGATCAATAAAATAGAAAATGTAGAGTCTTGTGCTTTGAGCTTGAGCCAATCCTTTTGTCCTTAGCATTTTGAGGGATCCACTTTTCTCATCCATGCCATGCCAATCATTGAGCTTTCCTGAAATATTTATCTTGAAATAACATTAGCTAAGTGAGCTATATGTTGTTAGGAATTACCAAAACCACCCAGGGATAGTTGCACTTTCACAAGCAAACCCACCAACCCATTTTCTCCAAACAAACAGAGCAACCACCACTTCCCACCCAGACGGCTAGGGTCCATGCCCGACCGCCGCTGCTTGTGGCCCTTCGACGTTGTGCGCCCAGCTGCCCGTTTGCATCCATCACACGCGCTGGTCTAGCCTCCATCCCCATTGATCTGCTCGTCTCGACAGGTAGTGAAGCCCTCCGGCGAGCAGCCGCTCCCGCCCAGCTGCCCCACCACAAACGCTGATGAGCAAAGCTACGGCGTGAGGTAGCCAGCACTCGTCCTTCCTTCCTTGTTCCCTCATCCACTCCTTCATGTTCTCGTTGTACAAATTAGTAGGATGTTGTGTTTGTTAAAAAAATCATGGAGTTGTTTGGGATGAGTACTTGTTGTACAGAGTATATGTTCAGAATATTGTGATGGTGATTTCTTATATGTGCTTCCAGTGTTGATTTTGCTCTATTCCGGGAGACTACAAGGCTAATGCACGTGGTCATTACTGGTCAAAAAAATGCAGGTGGTCATTAAAGCATTTTTCATTAAGAATGGGCACTGAAGATGTGAAGGGTTGCACGGGTCTGATATTTTGGTGTTGCCGACATAACCAAGATGGTTGTCATATGAATGTACATTGGTTGCTAGTTATTTCATGATCTGTTTAGTTTCATTATATCTATAGCTTATGATGAACAATTAGGTGGTGATATGTCGACCGCGTTATCTCACTGGTTATTTGGCTGGAGCCTGAAGAATATGTCAAATGCATATTTTCCTTTCGTATTTATTTTTCATGTCAGACTGATCTCGGTAATGATCTGATGATTCTCTAATATGACATAGAATGATGTTATCCATTATTCCATTATGAGAAAAAGGAAAGAAAAAAGAGAGGGAGTGAAATAGGCGTTGTTGTTGCTTGATGCTATATTGCTCGAGTGAATCTGATAACTATTGGTGGAAAATGTAGTTTCATTACTTTCCATACCCTAATTCACGATCTTATCCGATTGCTTCATGAGATACTCTTATGAGAAGTATAAAATGTAATTGGAGTAATTATGTTTTTTACACCTTTCCATTGTAATTTTGGAGCTATTGTCTATTTCTTAGATTCCTATGAATGTAATCTATAAATACTGGAATTATGGTCCGGCTACCATGTTACATGAATCATGTACATTATCATAAATTGGCTTTAAAAATGGTCGTTCAATTGCCTATCAATGTACATATTAGTCCTTTACGGTCAATTAGCATATAAACATTTTCACTCAGGCCCTAAAGTCATTACTGATAACTCATGACTAAATTTATAATTTTATAGTTGTTTCAACCAAATAGCTTATAGCTTTTCCACATATGAAAGTTCACAGCATTTTTCCTACAACTCACAACTCACAGCAGATTTTTCAAAATCTACAGCTCAATCAAACACAACAAGTACATGACTATGACGGTTTCCCATCTCTTTCAAATGACTAAACAAAAGTAGAAACACCCCAATCTTGTGAGCCTAAGGACCACATATCTTCTTCACAGTGGGAGCACTTAAATACCTCTGCGTCTTCTCATCTTTCCAAAATCTCCAGCAAAATGCTTGTGCAGCCAATGAAAAAGTTGTTGAGATATTGAAGACAAACAAAGTGCAGCCACAGCAACCTATGCAGCTCTTCTTGTAGTGATTTCCGAATTCCGAGTGATGCGTGTGAATCCATTGTGACTTAAATCGAAAGATGTTTATGTCAACACCAATATTTGTACCACCTTCGGCAGTCTGGGCTGAATGTTGCACTTGGTTTACATATGGTTCGGCGAGGAAAAACCAGGACGTTTCCGAGCAGCAAGTTATGTCAGCTCATAGCAGTGGACGGGCCAAAGGGTGTGTGCACTGACACACAATGCGGAGCGGAAGTTTCATTTTCAGGGGTTTTAATGGGCTCAGCCTCTTCGGGTAGTGAGGTCCGCACGCGGTAAATATGATAGAAAACATCATCTCGGCCTGGTAGACAGGTATTATTTCAGAGTGCTACCCTGTGTCCGTGTGCATTCAAAGTCGAAGTATCGAACTGTGTTGTCACCGGTCCTGTTCATTTTCGCTGTGCATTCTAAGTCGAATTATCGAACTGTGTTATCACTGGTTCTGTTCATTTCACTGCGCGTGGCAAAGCGACAAGCCACTCTTCCTGTGTGGAATATTTTCGCCCACAGATGAATCGACGGCGACGCAGCAGTCACCTTCGAACAAGATTTGGATACCGCGGCGAGCGGCGCAAAATGGCGCCGGCTAAACGCCAGATGCAGTCGGCATTGTGCTTCCCATTCTCAGGCCTGTAGTGTGTTGTAGGCTTAAAAAGAAAGTACTGATAATAATCATGAACGTACGTCCCTGTTAAGGAGGAGTACACAGGTTCGCATGACCGGTGGCAGGCATGCGCCGATTAGGCGGCGGAACATCTACACGACATGATTAAGTACACAGACAAAGCGACAAGCTAATCATCCTCTTATCCGAAAGATTTGCAGCCCACCGATGAAGCGACGCCGACCGCCGACGGACGCGGTTCACTTTAGATTAAGATCATCAACCAAAAAGCAGAGGCGACGGCAGCGGCGGCGGCGGAAAACGGCGCCGGGTGAACGCCGGGCGCAGCCGACCTCGTGGCTCCCGTTCACATCCCCATAGTCGTAGGCGGCGGACGGCTCGTGAAACTACGTTCCCGTTCATCTCGTGGGAGATCACCGGTCAAGATCGATCGTGGTAGCGACAGACACAAAACCCAGAGCAAGAAAAGGCTAACAGAGACGACGGATGGCCACGCAGTCACTAGATTAAGCAGCTGGAATATTTACACGACCTAGCTAAGTACAGTGATATTTTTCTTTTTTGAGTTCTTTCTCGTTATGCTAGTGCTACGATATATAAGAGGAAGGCAGGGAGGAAGAGAAAGGTCGTTGCTTCATGAACACCATTCCTAGTCCAGAATTTGCTGGGGAAATAGGATAGGAAGCCAACATTTCCCGGCAGCTTCTCACGCTCCAAACCCAGCAATTCCGCCAAAAAAAGCACAGAGCAGAGAGACAAGAATGCCATGAAGCACCCCGTCCCGCTTCGTCATCCGATGATCTCGTCCGGCACGGCCATGAACCTCGTCCGCTTCTGCAACAAAAAGAGCAAGACGATGTGAGATTCACACACATACAATTTACACTAGGGATTTCTGGGGCCTCGGAATAAACATGTTCATTTTCCCCATAGATTCTACTAGGTGCTTTTCTTTTAGCAAGGGTTTGACATTCGGGCGCTTTGCCTTTGCGTGAAAGGGAAGGATTGCGAGACACTCTATACAGCACGAAGAACTCACTTTGTGGATCCTGTACCAAAAGGCAAAAGCAATGGCTGGCGATAATTGAACACTAACAACCTACGTTCGTACGCGACGATTATAAGTTAATAATTAGGTATGGTCATCAGGACTAAACTACCAGTACTAGTAGCAGTACGTTAAGTTGAGCGAAGAGCCCAAGACGTGGAGACGAGGGACGGGACAAAGTACAAGCTCATGATTTTGCAGGAAAATGTCGCCGGAAGCAGACACCTACAATGAAACCGCGACACGTAGAGCGATTCGGATCAGCTATACAATGATCAGCTATACAAGCTCATTCCGAATCGTACTCGCCTGTCATCTAACCTACAGCACGGGGCGTCTGGGTGGCCGTGTCACAGCACAGTACCACTCTGTACCCAGAATCTTTCCGCACATGCACGGCGCGACTATCACGTCCCCGCCCGCTTGACGTGGCGCGCGCGGCCTGAGCTCGCTAGCTAATCACATCACCTACCGCTGCCAATTAATCCCGGAATTGACTTGACCTGGCCCTCCATGATTCCTTCCAATCTAGGAGTACTAGTTAGGGTTGGAGCCAAGTTAACCATGCAGAAGGCAGCCCCCTTCTACCACTAACACCGAGCTCACGTGGTCGCCAGGACACGTGTCGTGCGCTGTTACGCTAGGGATGGCAGAGTGGCAGCGAGATGCAGATGCTCTGTTCTCCGGGTGAATGATGGAATGGACAGAGGAGGTGTAGTAGGGTAGGAGAAGCTTCACCAGCTGTGGCGCGCAGCGGCAGTGCTGCACCACGTGAAGGACGGAGCCGAGCTTATCGGGGGCGGGCAACCAACCAACAAAGCGAAGTGGAACGCCCACGTACCACGAGCTGGTGATGCAGTGGGAGGTCAAAAGGACGTGCCAAAGGTGGGGGCGGGCAAAACCCACACGTACCGCACTCCCCGAACAAGGCAAAGGCCGCGCGCCAAGTTGCCACGGATCATTCACCGCCCAAACAGGGCAAAGAAAGATCCACTCCGCATCCAATCCATTCCGTTGGTGTTGGTGATACTCTTTCTCTTACTCCCTTTCGGTTCATAAAACGGGAATCTGGACAGAGCCATGGCAGCATTGCTACTCGTCTTGTCGTCCCATTACGGCCTGCTGTTTGTTGCGGGAGGAGCAGAGCAGAGCCGGCGAGCTGGTGATTTGCGTATGGGATTGGGACGTCCTTGTCGGCTAAGCCTAATCGGGCCGGAGCACGGAGGGGGTTCGCATGGTGCCAAATTATCGTTTCAACGAGCTTGGACGGAAATGTAACATGGCAAGTCGTGCCCGCGCACGGAAGGTCACGGTCATGGCCGGGGTGGGGTTGGGGGTGGGAGGGCGCTCACCTCTTTCTTCATGGCCGTCTTGTTGGTGCACAGCGCGGAGACCGGCAGCGCGGCGGGCTTGGCCGGCACAGCGGCGTCGCCCCCCTGGTCCCTGGCGACGCAGAGCTGCATGATCCGCTCGGCGGCCTCCGCGGGGTCCTTGCTCTCCTTCATCAGCCGCGCCACCTCCGCCTTGGGCAGCCGCATCCGGAGCCGCACGGCGCCGTCCGCGCCGGCCTCCACGGACGACGACCGGGCCGCCGCCGCCGAAGACGGCTCCCTGCCGGCGGAGGGCATCAGGGACGCCACGTCCGACACGGTGCGGCGCGACAGCATCAGGCTCTCCAGCCGCTCCCGGGCGCCCACGTGCAGCGCGCCGGACCACGTCTTGTGCGGCCCGCGCAGGTCCTCCTCGTCGCCGGCGCCGCGCCCGCCGGCTCCGCGCGGGAGCTGCACGAGGAAGTAGAGCTTGCCCGGCTTGAGCGCGGCGTCGCGGTCGAGCGGGCGGGCGCGGACGCCCAGCCGCCGCACCTCCTCGGACTCGAGCAGCTGGTGGCCCGGGTGGCCGCGCAGGGCCGCGCCGGCCGCCGCGGGCGTCTTGTACCGGAACGTGGCGCCGTCCACCGTCATCACCTTGGCCGCGCGCCGCCTGCCGGCCAGAGCGTTCCCCATGCCACCGCCGCGCCGCGAGCTTCCGCCCTCTCTGTCTGGCTGCCCAGCGTAGCACCGTGCGAGGCGGCTGGACGCCCGGGAGCGCGCGCAGGCGGCGTAAAATGATGATTAGCGAGGAGCTGGGACTGGGGTGGTTGGTTACCCGTTACCGTACGTGGGGTTGGAGGAGCGGACGAGAGGGAAACGGAGAGCTGGGAGTTATAAAGGTGCTCTGCTCTGCTCGGAGGCTCTCTCTTTCTCTCGGGGTCAAATACTCAAATGGATCTCCGTTCGGTTGGCTACTGTTGCCATACTACGACTAAAAAGAGCACACAGCGTTCCGACGCTCCTCTAACTTGTAGGCGTTCCCATTGTCTAATTATTATACTATAATTAGGAGTACTTAACAAATGTCGTGAATCCGTATTCCTTTTTGTACGCTTCTCTTTATCAGCAATGAAACTTTTTCCGTACGGTTTATGTATCACACTACTTTTCTCTTTCTTTAACTATGCAAATTATGCATGGATCGCACTGCTTGCTTTCTTTAAGTCATTTTTTCTTTCTTTATGTCACACTGTGAATAGTAACAAATCACTAACGCAATGTGCATGATGCGTGTGCGCTGATTGACACAAAAAAGATGAAGGCGAGTTAAGTGTTATAGCGGTGGATACTACTCATGAGCTCCACCACGGTGCTAATGATGAGCTGCTTACTTTTTATCTCGATTGTGTCATATTGTAAAATTTGATGGGGCACGATCTTGTTTGCAGCCTATGATGTAAAAGCACGCATTGAGATTGTCATTAGCTTTTCAAACGCTAAGTTAAGTCAACCAGAAGAAAGATCTTGGTAGTACCATGGTTTCCAAGCCAACCTCGGTTAACCAAATAAAGCTCACGGAGTTCAACAGAATTTAGCTTTCAGTACACTAAAGTAAGTGTTAACATCTTCTCTTTTTTTGCGGGTGAAAGTAAGTGTTAACATCAAACATCAATGTGCAAAGCACACAACTAAAACTGAGGCCTATATCAAACTGTAAGGTGGTATGAGATGGGTCGAATTGTCATGTATGAGTACTACTCCAAATATCTTACGTATTGTTTAGCAGGTAGATCAACTCCAAAGATAAGTCCTCTTAAACGTCCAAGCCGGCCACGATTAATCAGCATGTCGCTGCAACAAAATGCCGAATGTGCAAAATATTCTGGTGACATTTTGAAAAGCACCTTTTGATCAGTGGAGTTGTACTGTGGAGGCACAGCTTACCGACTCAGTTTTAGTATTGGTGAAATCTCTTGTTAGATTAGTGAATTTATTTCCGGTTTTATGACCGTGCAACACTCGTAGTGTAAGTGACGTGAGCGGTCCATTTCCAAGAAAGCCGGTCCGGCTCACTAGAGAGGGTAATCCCCTGAAGACGCCTCCATAGCTCCACGTACTCAAGGATTGCCGCGGGGTTAAGGTTGCCATGGATGTCCGCGATCCAGCAATGATCCATGAGGGTCTCGCAAATGAGTCTCCTATTCTGGCGCTGGCACAGGATATGGATTAGTAGGGTTGGCGCGATCTCGGAGATGGACTGCCCTTTGGAGCCAGTGATCGCGCCAGAATCTACATGTGTTGCCATCACCAAGCGTCCACGCTGTTGAGGCCCGAAAAAGTTCAGAAGCTTCACGGTCAGAAGGAAGGCGGAGGTGCTTCCATACGCGCTCGGGGTCAGTGGCCTGGAGCCACAGCCAGCGCGTACGCAACGCGACGCCGGTGCGGTGAAGATCACGGACGGCGAGCCCACCAAGCTCCAAGGGCTAGCAAACCTTCTGCTAGGAGACAAAGCATGATGCGGCATGCGCATCTTTCTTGTCATGCCATAAGAGGTCACGGATCAGCCTGTTAATTTTTTGAGGATCGGGGGGTTTAGGGCCAGCGCGAGCAGCATATGGACTGGCATGGCCGTGAGCACATGGCGGACAAGGGCAAGGCGCTCCCTGCAGAAGAGAAGGCAAGCATTCCAAATTGTGAGCTTCTTCACAAGCTTATCGATGAGCGGGAGGAGCGCGGAAGCCGAAGCCTTCCGGATTGAGGGCGGCAAGCCGAGGTATTTGATGGGAAAACCCACAATCGGGCAGGCAAGAGAGGACCCGATGATGGTGAGATCATCGTTGTCGCAATGGATTGGTGAAGCAGAGCATTTTAGGAAGTTGGTGCGGAGGCCAGAGGCATTCCGAACAGTCGGAGGAGCTCCTTGATGGTGTCTAGCTCATGGGCATCAGGGTGGCAGAAAATGACCATGTCGTTGGCGAACATGGAGATATCGGACGCCGTGTGTCGTGGGGTGAGTCTCTTGAGGATGCCCGTATGCGTGGCATTCTGTAACATCGAGGTAAGCTTGTCGATGACCAAGGCGAAGAGCACGGGTGAAACGGGGTCACCCTGACGTAGACCTTGCACGTGCGATATCGGCGGCCCGTGGTTGCCCTTGATGAGGACTCGTGTCGATGCCATGGAGAAGAGAATAGAGATCCATTAGCACCAGCGTGGCCAAACACAATGTGCCGGAGGGTTTCAAGAAGGAAGGGCAACGAGACCTCTAGATTCATTTATACGTTGACTAATGCAAGAAGAAGCATGTTAGGTGTTTGCACTGGATACAACTGATGTGCTCCACTAGGGTACTAATGATGGTGACATGCTTTATTCACCTTTTATCTAAGATTGTGCCATAATGTAACATTTGATCTTGCAATCTTGTTGTAGGTGAATGATTTAAGACCATGCATTTGTAATTGTATTAACATTTTGAATGCTAATTTGTATCTTTTTTTTGCCAATTTTCTTTTTGCGGGTCAATGCTAACCTGTATCAACTTGGAAAAAAACCATGCTTTCCAAATCCAATGTAACCGCATTTTATTTTTTTGCAATGGTAACTAGCTAATTTTGGCGGTGGGCTTTATTTGGTAACTAGCAACGGGCATGCTCAGCTTGAAGAATAAACTATTCGTACACTGCATTTAGGTTTAGGTGCTAAAAGTAAACCAAAATTTATCAATAATTTGGGTTGTATTTAAGTTTTCTTACATAATGGAAGTTAACTCTCGGCCTCGGCCCTAGCTTGAAAGTGAACACGGCTAGATGCATGACTTATCCTAAATGTCAAATAGTGTATACTCAGTCCAAATTCTAAGTAAGGCGGTTTCAAGTCAAACCTCCGTGTCGATCAACTCAGAAGATGAAATCTTTGTCATATGTTCTAATCTGACCTTGGTTAGTTAGCACGTTCAAACTCAACCAGTCGATAAAATGGTAAAGTGCAAAAAATCTATGTGTCATTCTGATTTTTTCCAAAAAAAAACACATATTTTTCTGTTAGGGAATGTTTGAGAACCACCTTTGGGCAAGTGAAGTTGTGGGGGCGTGGCTTACTGTTTCACTGTTACACATGCCAATGTGTTCTAGTAGAAATGTTGTGGGATTAGTGAACCACTGCCAGTTTATGTTAGTTGTAAGTGTGTGATAAATTATTTTGTTACAAAGAAGATCCATATCTGTTATAAAGGTTCACCGGAAGTACGAAACACCTCAAATATAGTAACAGAAATTACATGGAGGTGATGCTACATGAGGTTTTAGATTTAATATAGTTTTTATGTTTTTTTGCTTTGATTTTCCATCTATTGTTCTCCGCATGTCCATACCCGAGCCCTAACATAACACGTAGCCATTTCCCATGCAACTTGAGTAGAATTAGCTAGCTTCCTTAGTAATCTAGTGAAGACTAAAAAGAAACGAAAAAGAGTGAACAAAGAACAACACATTTAGGGTATACCGGGTCATGGATGGATGCTAATCCCATAATCCAGGATGACCATGAATTCCCGGTGTTGTATGCTGGCTTGGTCATGCCGTTGAACCAGGCATACGTCCAAATAACCTAGTACAAAAATTACGGGTCAAACCTTGGTACAAGAAATGTAGAAAACTTCCAAAAACTACCGGGTTTTCCGAGGAGTATGCTGATGTGCAGGTAAATCGGTCTGACCACAGCTGGTCGCGTACAAGCGTCACTTCCTTGGATCGGTCACCATTTTTAGGCCTAGCTAACCGTTTTTCCTCCGGCTTACCGGCGGCAAAGACAAATGGAATTCTTGACCACAGAGAAGTGTTTATGTGATCATGTTCAGCAACAATTTACAGATACGCCATTTGGAATAAATTTACCGTATATAAGGTTGCTGATCATTGAGGCTTTTCCTATTATATGCATGTGGTTATCCCGACGTTTCCTCGCAGGAGATGCACATGTGGTAAACTGGCAAATAGTTTCTGGTATACGTACGTATTTGCATTGCCGCGGCATGGCGATCAAAAAATGAGTCCCCGGTCGCATGGTTTCACAAGCCTAGCCGTCAGTGGATGCATGACCCGACCGTGTCAAGGTGTGTATGAGCCCATGAGTCAGAGATTCCAACTTAAACTTTTCCCCATGCATCTAGGCCTAATCGACCGGTATAACTTTAGCTAACCTGTTCAATGAGGCAATGATCCGAGTATAAAAAGAAGACATTCGGCACACACTCGACGGTAATCCTGGAGACGATGGTCCGTTTGAGGACCACGTAATGGCTTAATTACTCCGCCCCGTCATCGAGCATCAGCTGGTCGTTTGTATGTATAGTACAATAATCACGGAACGCTCTACGTTTTTTTTCTTGGAATTATTGCGTACGTACATAATGGGGCACAGAATGATTGTACGCCAGACTGTACGTGTTACAGTTGGTTGATGCCTCCCCTCTTGATCCAAATTCTTTTCGTGTCAGATTCAGATTTCGTTTCCCCTCCAGAATGATTAACCAGGATCAAGATCGGGTACCATTACTAAGCCATCACATGCTAATCTGATCAGCGTGAAATACCAAAAGATATCATAAAAATCAAAAACCTAGTGCATTCCCGCCAAAAAAAAAAAAAGAAGAGGTAGTGCCGATTCCTTCCAGGTAGAGTCAACGAAATCAAGATATTAGAAAAAACAAACGAAGGCAAAGCCAGATTTGAAGCACGTCGCACAATTCATGGGATTCTGCCGCCGCGGCGCAGTCACAGTTTTAAGAAAATTGCAACTTGGACGTCTGCATTGACACGCTTAATCGGGACCGTTTTGTTTTCTGGAATCAACACGCTTGGTTGGGACGTACTCAACGTGAATTGGAGGTGACATTATCATAGTTATCGATCGATGCATGCATGTACCGGACGTGCTTCCAGAAGAAATCCTCGAGATTATTGGAAAACGGTTAACTTGTTATTGTTGGTCTGACTTCTGCAAATTGAGATTGTTTACTCGTGGTTGATTCACAATCCGGTCTTTGCTGTTGTTTCCATTTTGAAGACCGTGGAAAATGTACTATCTAGAAACTAATAATGACTATGTTTCAAAATACAAAGCAGTTCCTTTTTTCTTTGAAAAAACCCCATATATTTCATTAATTTTTTAAAAAGTTATTACAATCGTTCATTACAAAATTCGCCACGCAGGACGGAACACTATTAAGAAAAATCCCATCAGATCTACTAATAAAGCTAAACTTCGCAAGTTTGAATTTTTTTTTTGACCTGAATTTTGAAATTTTTGATCATCCTGGATATACTCAAGACTTCTTTCTTTAGATCAATGAGAGGATACCTGTCAAGCTTCTCATTTGTAAGGAAAGAATGAACAAAAGCACAATTAGTCTTCAGAGTAATGGACTGGTGAAGAGTAATAACGATATAAAGGCCTGCCAGGCATGCACGCAACTCAGCTTCATTCACGTTGAAACACTGGCCAAGAAAGTCCCACGAAGAAATAATAACTTCACCAGATAAGTTCCTAGCAAGCAACCTCACACTGGCGGCATTAATACTCTCCACATAATTGGTATCGACCTAGATCTTGATATAATCATCTGGGAGAGGTTTCCGCAATAGATGATCTTTTAATGGTGCGGAAACTGGTATAGTACCTCCAGCTTTTCCTTTACCATTGTTATTCCGCAATAGATGATCTTTTAATGGTGCGGAAACTGGTATAGTACCTCCAGCTTTTCCTTTACCATTGTTACTAGGCGGTTGCTACGAATCAGTGGGATGATTTCCGAAATCATCCGCCTAGTCAACCGTCTGATTGGCGCTAGTGATGTTCGATCCTAGCATCCCATCTTCGATCCACACCGCGTCCCCCTCTACAGTGATTGAAGGTGCATCAGCCTGTCGTCAATCCATACCGCGCCTCCTCTGAACACAGCCATGGTGCAACAAAAGCAACGGATGGCACCTGCGCCGGCGACCTCGCAGCCCTGGAGCAGCCTGCATCATCGCTCCCAAAAGAGCAGCCGGCGACGCGCTGTATCGCAGTGCCGAGACTCACTGGGGGCCTGCACCATGGTAGCACCGAGGACTGCAAATAAACCTTCAACGCAGCACCAATGACACCCCGGCGAAGCTTCACTGCAACTCCATGGAAGCACCGTCAACGCCCGGTTGCTCCATTGCATCCCAGTGACGCTCCATTGCAGCTCTGGTGGAGCTTCATTGCAACCGCGGTGAAGCTCCAACGTCCGTGATGGTGCTCCATTGCTGCCGCGGCGAAGCTCCATTGCAACCGCGGCGAAGCTCCAACGTCCCCGACGGTGCTCCATTGCAGCCGCGGCGAAGCTCCATTGCAACCGCAACAAAGCTCCAACACCCCGACGGTGCTCCATTGTAGCCGTGGAGGAGCGCCGACGTCCCTCCATTGCAGCCCCATGAACACTCATTGCAGCACCGGCGATGACAATTGATGCAGTGATGCAGCACGCGATGGCCATGGCGAAAGCTGCGATACAAAGCATGACGACGACGACGGAAGCTGCCATGTAGCGCGAGGACGATGCGATGCAGCTCCGGTGGCGCTTCAATGCAGCCATGGCGGAGCTCTATTGCAGCCCCGGCGGCGCGTGGATGAATCAGGCAACGGCCGACGGCGTCACCTCCTCCGCTTCTGTGCTTCTGCTTTCTTTTCCTGTGCAGCTTGACGAACGAGAGAAGGAAAGGGAAAAGAATCGGGTGGAGAATATGCTTCATGGGATAAGATAAGGTGTTGCTATTGGAGCTGTGGCGGGGCCACAGCGACACATGGTGCGCATGGAGAGCAGCTTACGGGAGAGAGTTTTCATCCGACTTAATTTAAACATTCTCCTCGTTACTTGGAACAACCTCAATAGTGTCGTGACATGACTTAAAAGAAGACCAATAATTGTCCACAAAAATTGCGGAAGCAGCAATGAATTCCTTCCCCTTTCCAAAAATTTAAATCATTTCTCAGGTGCAGGGCTCGCCAGAAAAGAAACAAAATTTGCTCTCGCTGTTGTAAGCTCAGATGATCCAATAAAATCAAAAGCCAATCTAGTTATGAGAATTTGAACAACTCTTCATCAAGAATATTCCACGAGTATCTCAAAGCCAATCGCATAGCACGAGCCCGTGAACAAGTAACGAGGGCATGAAAAGTGCTTTTATCTTCGAATATCCATTTTTTAGGCCAGCCTCATCTGCACTCACGCTGAAAGAAAAAAAATCAAAATAAATACTAGAAAAATTCAAAAAAAATTGATTTTTTGCATGGTAGATAATTTGATATGTAAGGTCCGCTCCCATTTCCAGACCATTTGGACATATGAGCAACTATTGGCAAAAATGATGAATTGGGTTGTGTAAAAAAGTTTATTCTTCATGTGCTGCTCTGGCCCAATTTGTCTTTTTTGCCGAGAGCTACTCAGATGTCTAAATAATCTGAAAATTGAAGCGGACCTCACGCAAGAAATTATCTATCATGTTTTTTGGATCTTTTGAACTTTTTGCGAATTATTTTTTGACTGGGTGCAGATGAGCCTGTGCATCGAATCACTGCACTCTTTCATCTTCTACTCCATAAAGAGAGCACATATCTGAAGTAATCTGATGGTGTTTAACTCTATTAGTCTAGACCGACAAGCTATCGGATGCGGCACACCTTGCAAAAATCCTTATCTTCTCAGAATATTAGCCTTATTAGACTTCAAAGCCTTCTTGCTCCGTTTTAGATTGACCCACTTTATCCTGACTATCCTTCAACTTAAGTGCTAAATTGTACGCACTTTTAACAGAAATATATGGTTCTTCTCATAGTACCATGCAATAAAATCACCATCCCATAAGCGTGAATACGAATCTTAAGAATCCCCTCTGCATCATGGGGATAGAAAAGATACTTAATCAAATTTTCTTCCCAAACCTTTCTCCCGCTCAATCACAAATCAAAGACCCACAAAGAGGTTCCTTATTGGTTCTTCATGTATTCGAACGTGAGATTTCAATGCGATTCTCAATCACAATACGACATAACGATTAGCAAAAGAAAAATGAGATATGAAACAATTTTGTAACGAGAAATTCATACCTATTTTCAGTTAGTCCATCCATATTTTTTCTCACAATTGGTGGTCAAATTATAATGGACGGTGCTAACTTTTGAATGTTCTGCTTTTAGGCTTCCATCGATTTTTTCTCGCAACTGGTGGTCAAATTGTAATGGACGGTGCTAACTTTCGAACGTTCTGGTTTTAGGCTTTCATCGATTTTTTTCCTTCTCTCAAAAACCGTAGATGGCAATAGTAAACCGCTAATGGTTTTCTGGTTTTTGTTGCATATAATATGAAAAAAAGTGTTTGAAAGAGGACTTGAACCTAGGTCTATTCAATTTCTATTGATCCCAATAACCAACTAAGCCACCTTTAGTTGTTCTCTATTATAGATAAAAAGGTTATTTGAACCTTTCTTATTTCTGCCATATCGGAACAAAAATAATATTTTTTGGCTTGGTAACTTTGGCATTACCAGCGTGATAACTATGACACGAGAAACATGATAAGGTTGGTAACTACAATACGAGAAGGTTAATGACTATATCATGAGAAGCATGATAACTTTAGCATGGGGCAGCATGGTAACTTTACATAGACATTACTGGTGTATGTCTCAGAAAACTTTTTTTCTTGGATGAAAGTTCCCATGGTGTTTAGACGTAAGATATTAGGTCTGTGATGCGTAAAATAATCATAAATTTACATGGAAGTTGCCAGAGGAGTTATGTTTCAACGTTTTTTCCTCGAAGTCAAAGTTATCATGGTGGTTGAACGTAAGTTATAAGGCCCGCGATGCATAAGTGACCATGCTATTTACATAGAAATTACTGGGGCATATTGCAACAATTTTTTCCCATTGGTAAAATGTGTTGTATGTAAGTGATAACCCAAAAGTGTAGAGGATCGCAACAGCTTTCGAGGGTAGAGTATTCAACCCAAATTTATTGATTCGACACAAGGGGAGCCAAAGAATATTCTTAAGTATTAGCAGTTGAGTTGTCAATTCAACCACACCTGGATAACTTAGTATCTGCAGCAAAGTATTTAGTAGCAAAGTGGTATGATAGTAATGGTAACAGTGGCAAAAGAAAAGATAGCAGTTTTGTAGTAATTGTAACAGTAGCAACGGAAAAGTAAATAAGAGAAGCACAATATGTGAAAAGCTCGTAGACGTTGGATCAGTGATGGATAATTATGTCGGATGCCATTCCTCATGTAATAGCTATAACATAGGGTGACACAGAACTAGCTCCAATTCATCAATGTAATGTAGGCATGTATTCCGAATATAGTCATACGTGCTTATGGAAAAGAACTTGCATTACATCTTTTGTCCTACCCTCCCGTGGCAACGGGGTCCTAGTGGAAACTAAGGGATATTAAGGCCTCCTTTTATAGAGTACCGGACCAAAGCATTAACACATAGTGAATACATGAACTCCTCAAACTACGGTCATCACCGAGAAGTATCCCGATTATTGTCACTTCGGGGTTGTCGGGTCATAACGCGTAATAGGTGACTATAGACTTGCAAGATAGGATCAAGAACTCACATATATTCATGAAAACATAACAGGTTCAGATCTGAAATCATGGCACTCAGGCCCTAGTGACAAGCATTAAGCATAGCAAAGTCATAGCAACATCAATCTCAGAACATAGTGGATACTAGGGATCAAACCCCATCAAAACTAACTTGATTACATGGTAAATCTCATCCAACCCATCACCGTCCAGCAAGCCTACGATGGAATTACTCATGCACAGCGGTGAGCATCATGAAATTGGTGATGGAGGATGGTTGATGATGATGATGGCGACGAATCCCCCTCTCCGGAGCCCCGAACGGACTCCAGATTAGCCCTCCTGAGAGAGATTAGGGCTTGGCGGCGGCTCCGTATCGTAAAATGTAATGAAACTTTCTCTCTGATATTTTTTTCTGCAAAACAGAATATATAGAGTTGGAGTTGGGGTCGGCGGAGCTCCAGGGGGCCCATGAGATAGGGGGCGCGCCCAGGGGGAGGGCGTGCCCCCACCCTCGTGGACAGGGTGTGGGCCCCCTGACCTTGATTCTTTCGCCAATATTTTTTATATTTTCCAAAAGTTATCTCCGTGGATTTTCAGGTCATTCCGAGAACTTTTGTTTTCTGCACATTAAACAACACCATGACAGTTCTGCTGAAAACAGCGTCAGTCCGGGTTAGTTTCATTCAAATCATGCAAGTTAGAGTCCAAAACAAGGGCAAAAGTGTTTGTAAAAGTAGATACGTTGGAGACGTATCAACTCCCCCAAGCTTAAACCTTTGCTTGTCCTCAAGCAATTCAGCTGATAAACTGAAAGTGATAAAGAAAAACTTTTACAAACTCTATTTGCTCTTGTTATTGTAAATATGTAAAGCCAGCATTCAAGTTTTCAGCAAAGATTATGAACTAACCATATTCACAATAACACTTAGGTCTCACATTTACTCATATCAATGGCATAATCAGCTAGCGAGCAATAATAATAAAACTCGGATGACAACACTTTCTGAAAACAATCATAATATGATATAACAAGATGGTATCTCGCTAGCCCTTTCTGAGACCGCAAAACATAAATGCAGAGCACCATAAAAGATCAAGGACTGACTAAACATTGTAATTCATGGTAAAAGAGATCCAGTAAAGTCATACCCAATATAAACTAATAGTAATACATGCAAATAACTGTGTGCTCTCCAGCGGGTGCTTTTTAATAAGAAGGGGACGACTCAACATAAAAGTAAATAGATAGGCCCTTCGTAGAGGGAAGCAGGGATTTGTAGAGGTGCCAGAGCTCGATTTTAAAATAGAGATGAATAACATTTTGAGCGGCATACTTTCACTGTCAACGCAACAACTATGAAATCTTGATATCTTCCATGCTACATACATTATAGGCGGTTCCCAAACAGAATAGTAAAAGTTTATACCCCCACCACCAACAAGCATCAATCCATGGCTTGCTTGAAACAACGAGTGCCTCCAACTAACAACAGCCCTGGGGGAGTTTTGTTTAATTATTTTGATTTGCTTTGATCTTTTGATCATGGGACTGGGCATCCCGGTTACCGGCCATTTTCTCGTGAAAGAGGAGCGGAGTCCACTCCTCTTGAGAATAACCAACCTAGCATGGAATATACAAACAACCCTAGTTGAAACATGAGCCGCTCCAGCATACAAAACAAAATTTCATTTGAAGGTTTGAAGTTTGGCACATACAAATTTACTTGGAACGGCAGGTAGATACCGCATATAGGAAGGTATGGTGGACTCATATGGAATAACTTTGTGGTTTATGGAGTTTGGATGCACAAGCAGTATTCCCGCTTAGTACAAGTGAAGGCTAGCAAAAGACTGGGAAGCGACCAACTGAGAGAGCGACAACAGTCATCAACATGCATTAAAATTAATTTACACCAAGTACAAGCATGAGTAGGATATAATCTATCATGGACATAAATATCGTGAAGGCTATATTGATTTGTTTCAACTACATGCGTGAACATGTGCCAAGTCGAGTCACTCAATTCATTCAAAGGAGGATACCATCCCATCATACCACATCATAATCATTTTAATAGCATGTTGGCACACAAGGTAAACCATTATAACTCATAGCTAATTAAGCATGGCACAAGCAACTATAATCTCTAAATTTTATTGCAAATATGTTTACTTCATAATAAGCTGAATCAGGAACGATGAACTCATCATATTTACAAAAACAAGAGAGGTCGAGTTCATACCAGCTTTTCTCATCTCAATCAGTCCATCATATATCGTCATTATTGCCTTTCACTTGCACGACCGAACGATGTGTATAATAATAATAGTGCACGTGCATTGGACTAAGCTGGAATTTGCAAGCATTCAACTCAAGAGAGAAGGCAAGTAATATGGGCTCTAAGTTAAATCAACAATCATGCATATGAGAGCCACTAAGCATTTTTAATATGGTCTTCTACTCTCGACCCCCAAAGGAAAGGAACGAAATAAAACTATTTACACGGGAAAGCTCCCAACAAGAAAGAAGAAGAACGAGAAATCTTTTTGGGTTTTCATTTTAATTACTACTACAAGCATGCAAATTAAACTATTTTTTTTGTTTTTCTTAAGGTTTATCAAACACACAAGAAGAAGGCTACAAAAAGAAATTAAACTAGCATGGATAATACAATGAAAGAGTATGAGCACCGACGACTAGAATAGTGTGAACATGAATGTAAGGTCGGTGAGAAATACGTACTCCCCCAAGCTTAGGCTTTTGGCCTAAGTTGGTCTAATGCCAAGGATAGCCTGGCTGATATCCGAAGTTATAACTGGGGTCGTACTGAGATGCAGCAGCAAATGCATCCTGAGCTGCGGCATGTTGGTGAGCCGCCTCCGCTCTCCCCTCGTGTTCAGCTGCCTCCTCCCTGGTAACAACATATCTTCTATTTTCCTGGTAATCAAAAAGGGAAGGAGCAGGGAGAGTAACATGGACAGAGCTACGTCTGTCAAAGATTAGTCGATATTGGGGGAATTATTCGTTCCTCAAAAGAAAACGATGTTTGACCATCGCGTCATAATCTAAATAAGCAGGAAGCAACTCTATATCCTCCTCTCGTGGGGCTATACCAAGATAATTAGCAACACGGGTCGCATAAATCCCTCCAAATAAATCTCCAGATATACCATTATTATGCAACCTACGTGCAACTATTTCCCCCAAGTTGTAATCTTTATTACCTAACACAACACTCTTGAGGACACAAAGATCAGGGACACATATGTGACATGCTTCATCCTTACCATTAATGTATCAACCAATAAAGAGAGCAAAATAATGTATAGCAGGAAAATGAATGCTCCCTATGGTAGCTTGTGCTATATCCCTAGATTCTCCCATAGTAATACTAGCAAGAAAGTCTTTATATTTAGATCTGTGGGGTTCATGAGCGTTGCCCCACTGCGGGAGTTTGCAAGCAGTTGTAAAATATTCTAAGTCCATGGTATAAAATTTATCATAAATATCAAACAGGACACTCTGAGAATTACGTGAAGATTTATATTTAAACCTTCTTACGAATGAATCAGTCAATTGGTAGTACTGATGACACTTATCTTGTAAGAAGTCCTCAAGATCGGCATTACGCACATATGCGTCAAATTCATCCTTGATGCCTGCATTGACCATAAACTCTTCTGATGGCCACTCACAAGCTCGCACTTTGGCATCCCTTGGTGGTTCATCGTCTTGCTCACGCATAGCATGCCTAGGTCCTCTCTTTGTTGAGGAACCACCTTGGTACATTCTCCTAGACATAATTCTTTCTCTGAAAATTTTCTTAAAGTTTTATTAACTTCAAAATAAAAGTGAACAAAACTAAACAAGATTGGTAGCAACTACTCCTACAAGTGCCTAGAGCCTATATCATGCATTAGAATTACTTGGGACCTCATAAATTTGACATGCAAGCTCAAGAACAGGGTCACCTATGCAGCAAAAAATTGCAATGAATAAAGAACTAGAACAAAAACTAATTGGATCAATGGAGGAGTCATATACCAAGCAACAATCTCCCAAAGCAGTTTTGTGAATGGAGCTTTGAGCAAGGAGATCGAAAATCGCAGCAAAACGAGCTAGAACTCGTGCTTGAGCTGGATGAGGATTTTTTTGGGAAGAAGATGGAGTGTGTGGGTGCAGGAATAAGTGGAGGGGGGCCACCGTGGGCCCACGAGATAGGGCGGGCGCGCCCAGGGGGTGTGGGCGCGCCCTCCACCCTCGTGGCCAGGTGCTTGCCCCCCTGTAGTGTTTTAAGTGCCTAAAATCCTCAAATAATCCATAAAAATCATACTAAATTTGTAGGGCATTTGGAGCACTTTTATTTTCGGGATATTTTTTATTGCACGGGTAATTCAAAAACAGACAGATAATACTATTTTTGCTTTATTTATTCTAAATAACAGAAAGTAAAAAGAGGGTACAGAAGGTTGTGCCTTCTAGTTTCATCCATCTCATGATCATCAAAATGAATCCACTAACAAGGTTGATCAAGTCTTGTTAACAAACTCATTCCGAATAACACGAAACCAGAGAAATTTCGAATAACACTAGGTTATCTCAACGGGGATATGAACATCCCCAACAATAAGAATATCATACTTTTTCTTGACAGTAGGAAGAGGAAATTCAAAACCTCCAATAATGATAGTTGGAATTTTTTCAATAGAATTGATGCTATGAACTTGAGGTTGTTTCCTCGGAAAGTGTACCGTATGTACATTACCATTAACATGAAAAGTGACATTGCCTTTGTTGCAATCAGTAACAGCCCCTGCAGTATTCAAAAAGGGTCTACCAAGGATAATCGATATACTATCGTCCTCGGGAATATCAAGAATAACAAAGTCCGTTAAGATAGTGACATTTGCAACCACAACAGGCACATCCTCACAAATACCGACAGGTATAGCACTTGATTTATCAGCCATTTGCAAAGATATTTCAGTAGGTGTCAACTTATTCAATTCAAGTCTTTGATATAAAGAGAGAGGCATAACGCTAACACCAGCTCCAAGATCACATAAAGCAGTTTTAACATAGTTTCTTTTAATGGAGCAAGGTATAGTTGGTACCCCTGGATCTCCAAGTTTCTTTGATATTCCACCTTTAAAAGTATAATTAGCAAGCATGGTGGAAATTTCAGCTTTCGTTATCTTCCTTTTATTTGTAATGATATCCTTCATGTACTTAGCATAAGGATTTAATTTAAGCATATCGGTTAATCGCATTTGTAAGAAGATAGGTCTAATCATTTCAGCAAAGCGCTCAAAATTCTCATCATCCTTTGTCTTGGATGGTTTAGGAGGAAAGGGCATGGGTTTCTGAACCCATGGTTCTCTTTCTTTACCATGCTTCCTAGCAATAAAGTCTCTCTTATCATAACGTTGATTCTTTGATTGTGGGTTATCAAGATCAACAGCAGGTTCAATCTCTAATTCATTGTTATTGCTAGGTTGAGCATCAACATGAACATTATCATTAATATTATCACTAGGTTCATGTTCATCACCTGATTGTGTTTCAGCATCAGAAATAGAAATATCATTGGGATTACGTGTGTCTACAATAGGTTCACTAGAAGCATGCAAAGTCCTATCATTTTTCTTTTTCTTCTTTTTGGAAGAACTAGGTGCCTCTAAATTATTTCTCTGAGAATCCTGCTCAATTCTCTTAGGGTGGCCTTCAGGATACAAAGGTTCCTAAGTCATTCTACCAGTTCTAGTAGCCACTCTAACAGCAAAGTCATGTTTATTATTTAATTCATCGAGCAAATCACTTTGAGCTTTAAGTACTTGCTCAGCTTGAGTGGTAACCATAGAAGCATATTTGCTAATGACTTTAAGTTCACATTTAACTCTAGCCATATAATCACTCAGGCGTCCTATTTCAAAAGCATTATTCTTTAATTCTCTACCAACATAAGCATTAAAACTTTCTTGTCTAGCCATAAAGTAATCAAATTCATCTAAGCATGGGCTATGAAATTTAGTAGAGGGAATTTCAACTTTATCATATCTGTAGAGAGAATTTACCTTTACTACCTGCGTCGGGTTATCAAGACGATGTGTTTCTTCAACAGGCGGTATATTAAGACCATGTATTTCTTCAATAGGAGGTAAATTTTTAAGATCTTCAGCTTTAATGCCTTTTTCTTTCATTGATTTCTTTGCCTCTTGCATATCTTCAGGACTGAGAAATACGACGCCTCTCTTCTTCGGAGTAGGTTTAGGCATAGGCTCAGGAATTGCCTCAGGAATTGGCTCAGGAAGAGTCCAATTATTTTCATTAGTCAACATATTATTCAATAGTAATTCAGCTTGGTCGACTGTTCTTTCCCTAAAAACACAACCAACACAACTATCCAAGTAGTCCTTGGAAGCATCGGTTAGTCCATTATAAAAGATATCAAGTATTTCATTTTTCTTAAGAGGATGATCAGGTAAAGCATTAAGTAATCGGAGAAGCCTCCCCCAAGCTTGTGGGAGACTCTCTTCTTTGATTTGCACAAAATTATATATTTCCCACAAGGCAGCTTGTTTCTTATGAGCAGGAAAATATTTAGCAGAGAAGTAATAAATCATATCTAGGGGACTACGCACACAACCGGGATCAAGAGAATTAAACCAAGTCTTAGCATCACCCTTTAATGAGAACGGAAATATCTTAAGGATATAATAATAGCAAGACTTCTCATCATTAGTAAATAGGGTGGCTATATCATTTAACTTGGTAAGATGTGCCACAACAGTTTCAGATTCATAGCCATAAAAAGGATCAGATTCTACCAAAGTAATTATTTCAGGACCAACAGAGAATTCATAATCCTTATCAGTAACACAGATAGGTGAAGTAGCAAAAGTGGGGTCAGGTTTCATTCTAGCATTTAGGGATTGCTGCTTCCATTTAGCTAATAACTTCTTAAGATCATATCTATCTTTGCAAGCAAAAATAGCTCTAGCAGCTTCCTCATCCATAACATGACCCTAAGGAACAACATGTAATTCATAATCAGGTGGAGAACTTTCATCATCACTATCATCAATAATAGCATCTTCAATAATTTCATTCTCTCTAACCCTAGCAAGTTGTTCATCAAGAAATTCACCTAATGGCAAAGTAGTATCACGCACAGAAGTAGTTTCATCATAAGTATCATGCATAGCAGAAGTGGCATCATCAATAACATGCGACATATCAGAATTCATAGCAGTAGCAGGTTTAGGTGTCGCAAGCTTACTTAAAACAGAAGGAGAATCTAGTGTAGAGCTAGATGGCAGTTCCTTACCTCCCCTCGTAGTTGAGGGAAAAATCTTGGTTCTTTCGTCTTTCAAGTTCCTCATAGTGATCAATAGATATAAATCCCAAGTGACTCAAAGAATAGAGCTTATGCTCCCCAGCAACGGCGCCAGAAATTAGTCTTGATAACCCACAAGTGTAGGGGATCGCAACAGCTTTCGAGGGCAGAGTGTTCAACCCAAATTTATTGATTCGACACAAGGGGAGCCAAAGAATATTCTTAAGTATTAGAAGTTGAGTTGTCAATTCAACCACACCTGGATAACTTAGTATCTGAAGCAAAGTATTTAGTAGCAAAGTGGTATGATAGTAATGGTAACAGTTGCAAAAGTAAAGCTAGCAGTTTTGTAGTAATTGTAACAGTAGCAACGGAAAAGTAAATAAGCGAAGCACAATATGTGAAAAGCTCGTAGGCGTTGGATCAGTGATGGATAATTATGTCAGATGCGATTCCTCATGTAATAGCTATAACATAGGGTGACACAGAACTAGCTCAAATTCATCAATGTAAGGCATGTATTCCAAATATAGTCATACGTGCTTATGGAAAAGAACTTGCATGCCATCTTTTTTCCTACCCTCCCGTGGCAGCGGGGTCCTAGTGGAAACTAAGGGATATGAAGGCCTCCTTTTAATAGAGTACCGGACCAAAGCATTAACACATAGTGAATACATGAACTCCTCAAACTACGGTCATCACCGAGAAGTATCC
Source organism: Triticum aestivum (assembly GCF_018294505.1). Taxonomy (NCBI): domain Eukaryota; kingdom Viridiplantae; phylum Streptophyta; class Magnoliopsida; order Poales; family Poaceae; genus Triticum; species Triticum aestivum. The sequence goes on from NC_057807.1 coordinate 374,864,343, forward strand.
CGATTATTGTCACATCAGGGTTGTCGGATCATAACGTGTAATTGGTGACTATAGACTTGCAAGATACGATCAAGAACTCACATATATTCATGAAAACATAATAGGTTCAGATATGAAATCATGGCACTCGGGCCCTAGTGACAAGCATTAAGCATAGCAAAGTCATAGCAACATCAATCTTAGAACATAGTGGATACTAGGGATCAAACCCCAACAAAACTAACTTGATTACATGGTAAATCTCATCCAACCCATCACCGTCTAGCAAGCCTACGATGGAATTACTTACGCACGGTGGTGAGCATCATGAAATTGGTGATGGAGGATGGTTGATGATGACGATGGCGACGAATCCCCCTCTCCGGAGCCCCGAACGGACTCCAGATCAGCCCTCCCGAGAGAGATTAGGGCTTGGTGGCGGCTCCGTATCATAAAACGTGCTGAAACTTTCTCTTTGATTTTTTTCTCCGTGAAACGGAATCACTACAAGAAATATGTCAACTAGTGACCTTCTGTCAGTGACCCTGGAAGAATTGGTCATAGATCTATGACCATTTGAGACCAATTGGTCAAAAGCTGTTCGGGGGGCTCCAAACCCTAAACCATTGCGACCATTTTGGTCAGAAAGGTCGTAATTTCCTTACACCAAATGGTCACAAAGCAAACAGGGCTGGTCCGCTGCCTTATTTCTAGTTGTTAACGACCAAAATAGATGGTCATAGCCTTGTAGATTGTGGTTGGTTGTGATGACTAGGCGCCACCTCATCAGTTTTGCCTATGTGTCATGTCCATGTGGCAGTTTTTGCCCTAGGTTGTGAAGCAACCTATATTTCTGTCATTTCAAAAATTCCAAAAAAATCTCATAAATTTTTTGGATCATATCTTCATCAAATATGTCAAAAACCTTCCTTGCCTAGTTCAAAAATAACTCAACAATATTCATTTTCCTATTCTGTTCAGAGCAGCACTTTGTGAAGGAAGTGTTATTTATATATTCTTGATTTCCCTAAATATTTGTGAAGACGGTCTTCTTAGTAACTGATCATCCTCAGCCAAAAATCGTGCCCATTAGCCATGTGCATTTCCTGTACCGCAAATCAAACACTTGGCTGCTTATTCATGTTTGAGCATCGATCGGTCTCCTCGTGAGAATCTTATGTTATAATTTTCTTCCTAGCATCTACCTGGGGAGTGAACAACCCACTAGACATGCCTAGGCCTCCGAGAACGCATGGCAACACCACGGTCACGCGGTGACCACGCGACGGGCATGCGAGCTTATGCGCTCTAGAGTTGGGGCCCTCAGCCACCGTCCAAACCTCGATGTCTTGCCATCAAACCTTGTATTTCTGATTAAATAGATACTTATTTACCTAGAAATGATTTTTGGAAAAAATAAATAGCAAACTATGAGGCACCTGCAGTTCAAATTTGACCCGCTTCCAACTGAATCAGCGGGAATTTGTCTTTTTCACCAGAGGTGGATCAAAACTTCTGACACCCAACCATTTTGTCAATTGTGCATTATATATGGCCTAGTATTTTATAAAATTGATTAGGTCCAATTTTGCAACAAATATATGGTAGGTCCTTCACAAAAAAAACTCATTTTAGGCACTCGGAAAATGGAAAATGGTTTTTTCGTCCAAATAAAATGAAAACTTCCTTAGGCAACATTGTTTGCCATTCCAATATGCACCCTTGTGCACAATATGAGATCATTTGAACAAACTATGCCATGAATGTGGCCATAAGATTGATCATTTGGCTTGAAAGCCATGAATCTTCACACGTGATAGCTCATTTCTGAGAACACTTTTTTAAAATAATTGCCGTATTACAATTTTATTATTTTTCCTGGAAACTTGGTCACATATAATGACACAATGCGAAGGTTTTCCAATTTTTTGATTTTTTTTGAATTTTTTATGTCCGTTTCAAAATGCGGTCAAAATGGCGGGAATGACCGTTCCTATCTAGTGGTTGAATCTTGGAATTTTTTTTGGTGTTTCTCTGATTAAATAGGTACTTATGTACCTAGAAATGATTTTTGGAAAAAATAAATAGCAAACTATGAGGCACGTGCAGTTCAAATTTGACCCGCTTCCAACTGAATCAGCGGGAATTTGTCTTTTTCACCAGAGGTGGATCAAAACTTCTGACACCCAACCATTTTGTCAATTGTGCATTATATATGGCCTATTTTATAAAATTGATTAGGTCCAATTTTGCAACAAATATATGGTAGGTCCTTCACAAAAAAAACTCATTTCAGGCACTCGGAAAATGGAAAATGGTTTTTTCGTCCAAATAAAATGAAAACTTCCTTAGGCAACATTGTTTGCCATTCCAATATGCACCCTTGTGCACAATATGAGATCATTTGAACAAACTATGCCATGAATGTGGCCATAAGATTGATCATTTGGCTTGAAAGCCATTGATCTCCACACGTGATAGCTCGTTTCTGAGAACACTTTTTTAAAATAATTGTCGTATTACAAGTTTGTTATTTTTCTCGGGAACTTGGCCACATATAATGACAAAATGCGAAGGTTTCCCAATTTTTTGATTTTTTTTGAATTTTTTATGCCCGTTTCAAAATGCGGTCAAAACGTCGGGAATGACCGTTCCTATCTAGTGGTTGAATCTTGGATTTTTTTGGTGTTTGTCTGATTAAATAGGTACTTATGTACCCAGAAATGATTTTTGGAAAAAATAAATAGCAAACTATGAGGCAGCTACAGTTCAAATTTGACCCGCTTCCAGCTGTATCGAAGGGAATTTGTCTTTTTCACCAGAGGTGGATCAAAACTTTTTACACCCAACCATTTGGTCAATTGTGCATTAAATATATCCTAGTATTTTAAAAAATTGATTTGGTACAATTTTGCAATAATTATTTGGTAGGTCCTTCACAAAAAAGCTCATTTCGAACACTTAAAAAATGAAAAAAATGATTTAAAAGAACTCATTTCTCATAACTCTTTAAAAAATATTTATCTTATTTCATTTTATGATTATTCCTGAAAACAATAGTCAAATTTGCTGACACAATAAAAAGTTTTTTTTAAAAATTTTCAGGTCATAATAAAATAGCTAAAATGATTTAGCACATAATTTTAGTCGATTATGACCAATTTAAATGGTCAAAATATCATACCTGTATACTGCGTTCTGATTGGTCCAGGGCCTCTCACGCGGATCATGGGCAAATCACCATCGGATCCCCTGGATCCAACGGCCTGCACCAAACATGGATGTGTCCCTGAAACCCTAGTTCTGTCCTGTGGTCATTTTCCATCCACCCCCCGCCTCCTTTCTTTCCCTTGCTCTCTGCTCCTCCTCTCCCCTTCCAGATCCGGCGGAGCTCCTCTCGATCCCCTCCCCTTCCTCCGCCAGCCGCCGCACCCATTCTCTCCAGATCCAATCCAAGCCCCCCCTCGTCCACCGTCCCCTTCCTCCGCCGTCGACGTTCACGCTCAAGGCCTCCGCCTCACCCGCCCTCGCCATTTCCTACTTGGCGGGGTTGCCCTTCTTGGCGTCCGCCTCCGCGGTGCCGAGGGCCGCGCCACCGCGGCCAGGAGGGTCTCGCTCCGCGGGGGCGCACCCACGACCTGCTCCACCCACTGCTCCCGCCCCGGCGCCGGCACCAAGGCCATCCCCTCCCACCAGGTCTGGGATCCCGCCGCGGGGTTCGTCGTCAAGGTCCCTGCCGTCTCCGAGTTCTTCGTCAAGGTCCCCGCACATCCTCTCCTCACCCCCTAGATCGGAATCGGCGCCTCCCTCCGCCGCCGGCCACCATGTCGTCGTCTCTGCTCGGGGTCAGCTCCCCTCCCTCCCCCTCTTTCCTCTCTTTCTCGTTGCACGGCGCGGGTGGAGGTTGCTGAATTGACCTTGTTTTTTTGCTTGGTTCCTTCCTGCTGCAGGGGATCACCAAGTCGCTGGCCATGACCGTGCTCTCCGAGGTCGGCGACAAGACCTTCTTCACCGCCGTGGTACCACACCCCACCTCACCTCCTCTCGCTCATGTTCCGCTGCTGTACAAGAGATGTCGCACCGCTGTCGTCCTCCGCTCCTACTTGGCTGCTGAGGTACTCCCGGATCTCGTCCATGAATCTCTCTCCCTGCTCCGGCCCTCCCCCTTGACAAATTTCCTCACAATTCATTCTGCAGTACAGGTGTTCGTTCGTTCTTCCTGCTCCAGGCATCCGGTGGCCGTCCTCCTCCTCTTCTCCACGCCATCCATGGCCACAACAAAGGTAACACTCCGATCCGGTTCGTGTGTATTCTGCTATTGTGCAGCCTGTTTGTGGGGTTGTCAGCAAGCCATGGTGTAGATTAGGATGTGCCCATTCAATCTAAATTGATGGGTTATGACTACTGGTTTCAGATGAGAACACAACATGTTAAAAAAAAACCCACCCTCCTGGATAGAGAAGAGGATTCTAGGAACATACTGTGCGCGTTTCAAAATGCTGTGGTAGGATGAGAAGGAACAAGTGTGGTGTCTCGCCGAGGGAGCAGAAATTTGTAGGGTACTCGCACTTTGGGCACTGCAACTGAAACACACTAGATTCAGTACGAAGAAAAATGCATCAACGGTGGCGGCTACCATCCTAGGATTACCTGCGACCAAGGGACTTGGATTTATCGAGGATGGATGAAGAATTCGTACCTGGTTCTCCATGAGAAAACCCTATGCAATCACCGAGCGGGGGTTTTCTCTGAACAAGCAGACGAGGGAGAAGGGGATTCAGGCCCAGTGAAATATTGCCGCTTCGTCCGTCCAGCTTACTACTAAAGCTGGAAAGGGGGGGGGTTGTGATTTGACGGCTCATTGGGCATTACTGCGGCGCTATGACCGGGGTGTGTCTACCATGAAGTTGTGCACTCTAATTTGTGCATATGGCATGTGGACCCCGTTGTCGGTTGCCCCACATATCAGCGAAAGGAAGTAGAAAGACATGAGTAACTAGTTACACATAAATATATTTTTTGACAGAGAGATACTCCCTCTGTAAAGAAATATACAAATCTTTTATATCACAGGCTCACCTTGCCGAGAAATATACTCCCTCTGCAATGCACGGGCATTATGGGGGTTCATCTTTTTTTATGGGGGTTTAGCTAAGAATATAATACTCAGATAGGCTCACGATTCTGGACTTTGGGCCGCAGGCCGACCCTACATGTTTGGGGGGCTATGTGTTCTACCTCAGCGCTTTTCATATTGCAACCGATTGGTACTGCGCTGGTTTTAGATGCTCTCGCAAGGCGAATACACAAAATTGAATAAATCACGGCAGCTGTTGGAATGAAATCGAACGGCAGTTCCTAACCAGCAATCAGAGTTGCAATTCTATCAATGATATACCATGTGATAAATAATACCGTCGTACTACTTATACACACAGGACACTTGTTTCACCATGCCAGATTATTACATCAAAATCTCTTGGAGGATATATCAGTTTGGCAGTTGTGTGCTGCTACTGAAGAATCTCAAAGTTGATTTGGACCAGCTCTCCTTGCTGAGAAAGTTCGATTTTGACATCATCCACTACCGCAAGATATGATTTAGATTTGAACCTTGACCATCCTTTAGCATCAATCATCATGCGACCATCCTTTGTACTTACGGTATATTGAGCAGGTTCATTCACACCAAGGCTGCGCATGGTAAGAGAAACTTGGCCGCAGTCGCCCGGATTGTTGAACGACTCCCTCGTTGCTCTAGGAATTCTCTGTTTGCAAACAAGAAGACATACCCAAACAGTTAGATCAACACAGTGAATCATGTGAAACAACATGGAAAGAAAAAAGAATGAAGCACTTGGGCGGCCAATGCTTACCAAGAAGGTGGACATGTCGGTTTTTGTAAGGACTTTGGTATATGAAGTGCGAACTGCAGCCCAGTCTGTTGCCGGTGCAACTGCACGGGCCAGACCAAATGCAAGTGCAAGTGTTGGTGCAGGTGCCGAAGCCGCTGCTGCTGCCGGAGATGGTGCTCCTTGTAGAGCTAGTGCCGGTGTCGATGCCCGATCCTCCGGTAGATCAGACTGATCCGCTGATGCGGTTGGTGCCCAATTCTCAGCTAGATTAGACTGAGTTGCTGCCGCTGTCAGTGCTAGAGCAATTGCCGGTGCTCGATCTGTGCGAGACAGCAGCGATCATGTCTGGTTTGCTATGATCAGCTTTCTAACTTGACTAGGATCCGTGACCGTGATCCATTTTTTCTCTTCATTTCTTTTAAACTCGAGAAGGACTAATTGTGGCGTTTTTGTTAAACCAAACTGCAGTTCATCATAGGGATTCAGCTTGTAGTCAGACAACAGACTGATCCAATTTTTTCCAGTAATATAAGTGATGGACAGTGCCTTTGTTACTGACACGACATAAGAAGTGAAACCTGCAAAAATAGCCATCGTAGAGCAAACCAAACGGTTTATTATGTGATGAATGTACATGGCAAAACCTGCATCGTAAAATTGCAGGAAAAGAAAGAAAACATGACATTAAATCAATAAGATTTAGACAGTAAATCAATAAGATTTACTTGATGTGACACGAGTGAATCCTTACCAGGAAATCACTATGTTGAAGTACTAAACAGAAGATTGATCGTCCAACTACGCGTGGCATGCAGGGGCCCTGCCTACTCCCACAAGCAGGACAGTCCAAAGGTCGTGACAAATCATATGGACCGAACATCCATGGGACTGGAAATCCTGGTGGGTGCGATAAACCCTGCAATGCATACAGATATTGGAGTGTAACCATAATTGATAAACCGTCCTCACAAAAAATATGATCTGGATACTTCAAAATGTACAGACTGAATTGAGTGGACAGACATTAACATAGACCGTTCTCAGGACTGACCACACACCAAAAGCGGCAGTACTAATAAACAATACAGGGTTCACAAACACAAATCAAGTACTGAACAATAGTACTTACTACAGACAAGCAAAGTTGCACTAACTAAACTCTGCAGACTATTTCTTGCCACCGACCTACGGGATGAACCCCGCATAACTGACTAGGCCATGGACTTCGTGTGAGATGTCTACATGCACCATCACCATCTTGTCAACCTTGGAGAACCTAACAGAGTGGTCTTTCCACTCATAAACATGATGATGAAGACAGACCGCATCAGATTTGTTGGGAAGCTTTACAAGAACCACACCCTTCGTAATCAAAGGCACAACCAGGAAATTGTTGTGGTCAAGTACAACCTCGAGAACACGCCTGACAACAATGCTACAAGAAAACACTAGTTCAGGACACGTGGTGACAAGGACACAACAGCTGGATAGTTCAGTAGTAGAACTCATCATCAGGTCTTCCAGTTCACACGGCATGACTTTGAGAACTTCATCTCCACCGCGGACCTGGTTCTAATTCAAACAGAAACCATATTTTATTACTACCTCCGTTCAGAAATATAAGATGATTTTCGATATTATACTCCATATATGACTACATATACGCACAGAAATGAGTGAACAAAGACACTAGAACATGCCTTCAAAGGCATGAGAGCAGAGGGATTACATGCAATATCCATAACACAAGTTACTGAGGCAAATATACCCTCTTAAAAGGTAGCATTGATGTTCATAAATTACTCCCTCCGTCCCAAAATTCTTGTCTTAGATTTGTCTAGATACGGGTGTATCAAGTCACATTTTAGTATTAGATACATCTATATCTAGACAAATCTAAGACAAGAAATTTGGGACAGAGGGAGTAGTTGAAAGTAATCTGTAAGAAATTAGTGTCAACCTCTCGCATGTTTTGGTCAAAAGAGGAATTTAGAACTGTCATTTGGCACACTAAAATCAGATGCAAGATCACCCAGAAAGTTGTACTACCAGTACTAGTACTGCATGTTAGATGAAAAAACACGATCAAGTTCGAGAAAAAGATCGTCAACAAGAGACATTACTTGGACTTGCTTAATGAGGGATCCCGGAGAGGGGGGCTTGGACAAGGCGATGGCTTTCAGCTTGTCTGCGGTAGTCTCGGCGGGGTGCTTGCGCTTCTTCGTACCATGAGCCTCGACGGTTCAGAGCCATAGACATCACGTCGGCCGGTGCTCCGGCGTCCATCCAAGAGAGGAAGCTGAGAGAGAAGAGTGAAAGGAGGAACAAGATGAAGGAGAAGTGAAGCGAGTGGGGGTTTTCTTCAAGAGAGGAAGCTGAGAGAGAAGAGTGAAATGATGGTTGCTTCATCCGTCCAACTTACTGCTGGAAAGGAGGGGGTTTTGTGATTTGACGGCTCATTGGGCATTACTGCGGCGGTTCGATCGGGGTAGTCTACCGTCACTGTACTACGGAGTAATTTAGTGCATGGCTGGTGGACCCAGGTGCTGGTTGTCCCACACGTCGGTGAAAGTGAGTAATTTAGTGCATGGCTGGAGGACGATCCGCACAGTCGAGTGTGTCCACTGTTTTTCATTCTGAAGAAAAAAATGATTACAGCAAGCGTTTCCACTCTTACGATGGAGGAGTGCGAAACACGGCAGCCACTTGAACATACACAGTGCTCCTACTACTAGGCATGTGCAGTGGTTCATACGTCAGTACTACACAATCTTGTTGCTAGTGTAGTAAGATATGACGATAACAAATGATGTTGTGCGCATGTCAACTACTCCTATATGTAACATAGTACCGCTTTTTCGACTGTCCGGTCGAGAATGAACGGTGAGATCAATGTTAACATAACTAGGTCCACAGCGCACGGAGAGTACGGTGCTACAGTACTCCACGAAACATGAACCATATGAAGCACATCCTATAGTGTTATACAGGGTGTATGAAGGGTGCACGGGATGGGAGCAAAAGTTCCCTTCTCGACCCACTTTTGGGTGTTTGGCAGAGTGCATGAACCATGAAGGGTGCATGAGTCCACACTAGTAGGTTGACAAAAATACACGAAGAGGAAACAACTATATTGAGATGAGAATGCAACCAAACACACCCACACGCTTTGTGCTATAGTGACTGATCTGCACCGTCTGAATTTAATCCAACGGTCATGTTGCACCGATACATGGACATGCCCATGCAGAGGGCGCCTAAACACCACCGAAGTCCCTCTGCTTCTCAAGGCGCACGACATTGGTGATGCAGGGTGCAACTGCCTGCAGAGCCCGCTCCCGGTCGATGAGAGCCAACTCGTCAAAGACGGTGTCCAATGGCACGAATGGATTCCGGTGACGGAGCCCTGAAAGGATTCGCCCGGCAACGGCGACGGCAGCCCGCAACCCCTCCTTGTCCAGCTCAACCCCCACCATCGCACAGAGACGGCTCAGCTCCTCGGAGATATAGGTGAAGAAGGAGACCAGGTCAGGAAGCCGCAGCTCGTTGAAGTCGACCGGGTGGTCGAACGGGTTTAGCCCAACGGCCGACATCGTTGCGCTGGCACGATGGTAGGCATCACGCAGCCGCAACACATGCGTGGCAACTTGGTTCACTAAGTGGCCGAGGCGATCCTGGACCTCGTCACGATCGGCCCGCTCGCGCTCCAGCCGGCTCCCCTGACGGCCTATTGTATCTCCCGCTTTCTGCAGCAACGCCGCCGACGCCTCGAGCATCTTTGTGGTGGACGCCTGCCGCTTTTGAAGCTCCATGAACTCCCGCACATAACGGAGGAGCATGGCACTCCTCTCCTCCTTGAGCTCACGGAGCTCCACGTCCTTGGCCCTGAGCTCCACATCCTTGGCATGGAGCTCCTGTGTCAGGCGCCTCACCTCGGACTCCGTGATCTGCTGCGCCGCCATGGCACCAGGTAGAAGCAATGGGGAGAGGAAGCAAAGGGGGCGAAACGGCTGAAAGGCAATGCAATCTACGGGAAGGCGGAGAGAGCCAGCCGAGGAGCGGGGAATCTTTTGGTTTTCACCATGGTAAAACACCAGTCGACGACTTCTCACATCAGGGAGCAGTGGGTTTTTACAGGCAGAGTCATCGTGACTAATTGCTGCCGCGCCTGCTCCCGTCAATCAAAAAATTAGAAATCCTGTCGCGCCTGCTCCCGTCAATCAAAAAATTAAAAATCCCGCCGCACCCAAACACCAGAGCAATGCCGCGGTGGATATTTAAATTTACCTGCCGGCGAGTATATAAAAAAAGGGGTGAAAAAACAAATGTGGCGGCGGCCTAGCTAATCGGTCGAACTAGCCCAACTAGCTAGCCACCGTGCTTCACTGATGTACTCGGCGGGAAATGTGGTCTTTTGTGATTTGACGACTCATTTACTTGCTTCGACGCTACGACCGAGGAGGACCCAGAAAACGTGCGTTAGGGCGTCCCACGTCAGGAAGAATATATGCGTGCACCACCCGGGAGGACCCGGAAACCGCACGGTAGGGTGTGACACGCCTCGGCACGGAGGAAAAATGTGCGTGTAAAAATATACTGTATCAGACGTAGTACCTATGGTTCGACCTCGGGACCCAGCCAGTCGGTCGAAGACACCCCACTAGCCACACAGCTTCATCATGCAAACATGGCACGGTTAGCTCCATCTCAACCAGCTACAACGTCTCTTGTTCTAGGCGATTCTTCTATTTTCCAAACTTTTTTTAGTTGTAATAACACCACGGCAAGCTAGCGCCTCTCTTCGTGTGTGCCCTTGCAAAGGTTAGACGATGGAGAGAAGAGAGATTGAGACCGCAGACCTAGGACCCACCAGTAAGTGAGACAATGGTCATGCACGTGTTGACGAGGCACTCCCTCTACTCTACTCAACGCAAGTAGTGTATAAAATCAAGTTATGGGACAAAGCCAACAACTGTTCGTTTTTTCAGGCTATCGACTTACGCTTTGTAGTCCAGGTTGCCAGTTCGAATCTTGTGTTTTAGATTTGTTAGTTTTAGATCCAAATTTGATTAATGACAAGTGGGACCCCCGTGTGTTGTTCCGATATTTCAGTGTAGGATGGTTTTTTTGAACAAACACTTTGCACAGTTAGACAAGTAACGACACGAGTTACACATATTTTGCAAGTTTACGAACAAGAATGATAGCGGCATAGAATATCACATCCACCCCGCAGCTTAGATACTATGGTGATACGAGTTTTTACACCATTGGAAGTGAGATCCAATGGCTTGGGAGTAGTCTTTGTGATTATGCGCAATTTCCAAACTCTCCAAATGTTTTTTTTTGCAAATAAAACATTCAGGCCTCGTGTGTGCCGCTACATCTTCGATCCAACGGCTCCCCGGTGCTCATATTAGGTGCTCCCCGTAGCTTAACTACCTGCTACGGTGATATGAGCATCTAGGTCGTATGATCAGTGATCATATGGCACATGCATAGTACTTGTACTTTCTGCGCATTTCCCAAACTCTATCAGCCATATATTGCAAAAACATTCAAACCTCCTACTGTGGGCCGTTATATCTCAGTGAACTCGTATCACCATAGAATCTATGGTGCGGGAGCACCTCATACTCTCACGTGCGAGAAAACATAAGGTGCTATCGCGGCTTGGATGCTACGGTGATACGAGCTTGGAGGTCGTTTGATCTGAGATCCAATGGCATCTGAGCAGTCTTTGTGCTTGTAAGCAGTGGCTGAACTCTTTTGGGGTTTTTCTGCAAAAAACCATTCAAACCACCGAGGAGGTGTTGGGTCACAAATCCAACGCCTCCGAAGAGCTTGTATCACCAAAGCATCTAAGGTGTGGTATCACATGATATTCTTAGATACAGGAGAATATGATGTCCTCCTTCATCTTAGATGCTACGGTGATACGAGCTTCGAGGTCGTTGGATATGGGATCAAAGGGCATCTAAGTAGTTTTTGTATAAATTGTGTGCAATTCTCAAACTCATCAAGGTTTCCTGCAAAAAAATTAAGACACATCATGTGATCTGCTATATCTCAGATCTACAAGCTCCAAGCAACTCGTATCAGCATATAGCATCTAAGGTATGGGGGCACATGATATTCTCCCGGGGAGGAGGGGTGGGGCGTGCACAACCAATTGGTGGTTGGGAGGGTGGGGACAAATATAATCTAAACAACCCTAAACAGAGCTCTACAATTTTATCTAAGGTCGAGGGGTTGACCCCCAACAATCATAGCTCCGCCTAAACACAACATTTGCATGTACTGTAGTACTAGACTTAATATTCATGTTTCAATTTCATGTTGATTTTAAATATTGAACTAAGGACCGTGGATGTCTCACATTTTACTCCCTTTGTTCCTAAATATTAGTCTTTTTAGAGGCTTCAAATGGACTGCCACATACAGATGTATAGAGACATATTTTAGAGTCTAGATTCACTCATTTTGCTCCGTATGTAGTCACTTGTTGAACTCTCTAAAAGACTAATATTTAGGAATAGAAGGAGTATTTTTGAATTTGTGTCATACATGCATGGGTTGGAAAAATAGATGCACTATACTTATTGGATTGTTGTTGTGTTCGTGCGTGTGTGTCTCTCTGTGTGTGTGTGTGTGTGTGTGTGGTCATATGCTTGATACATACAAAGTTTTCTCACCTCCATATTGTTCATCTTTTAAATTTGAATTTGCATTGGAAAACTTACTAGGGATACATTGAAATGTGAAATCCATGTTGAGATCACTATATCACAAACTCACTCTAATTCAACAACTCGTCATAAATCAATTACCGCATTGAGATTAGTATTTGCAAGGAAAATATGGGTATTGTAATACACATAGATTCGTTCGGCAATTTAAAAGGTTCCTTTCGTATTCTCGAATGGTAGGACCCTACGGCGTACCAGCCAGACCTTGGCTCGTGTTGATCCTAAAAAAACGGGCTTGTGTCCTTCAGTGGCATGCGTGGTATGCATATTAGGCAACCCCAACCAGTCGAGCCTCAGCGTTTCAAGTCGAAATATATGGCGGCCAGAATTCCAGCCCTAGGAAATTCCCCACATGTTCCCGGTCCATAATGACTACCGATGAACAACGGAGGGATGCTTTAGTAACTAGACAACGTTACCTACCGTGCCGAGCATGGTTCAATTCCCTTGGTCGCCGCTCGTCAAGGTCACCCATCAACTGAATTGCCTAGTACTACTACTACTACACCAGGATGAGCATAGAATTGAGCCCGTTTGTTCGTGCCTAGTACTTGAGTTAATATATCAGGCAATGCACTGGTACGCAGGGATTATCCTTTTACAGTTTATAGGGCTTATCTCAAAATTTTAGTTTTCCCATTTTATAAGTCTCAATTTGGTTGTTTCCCATCACATGTTCAGATTTCAAGGTGCAATAAATCATTACATGCAAGAATTAAGAGAAAATTGACCAATGCATGTACTTTATGCATGCATGCATTGCAATTAATGCATTCGTAAACACAATTTTTGAGGAAAACAAGTGCATTAATTGAGTGGTTTTGCAAACTACAACAATTGTTCCACCACTCACCATCTACCTTGGTTGGTGAGAGTTTTGAATTGAGCCCTATAAACCGGAATAACTAAGCAAAATGTTTGACCAAATCCATTCTTAAGAAATACAACATGACAGATGTACGGCTTGAAAATTTATTGCATGATGCAGGTTATGATATTGTTTCGAATCCTGGATCTTAAATTTCAGAAAATCCAAAAGTAAGCATAAATTCTTGAAACTGAGCATGGTCACGTGATATGGCACAAATATTACTTCGTAAGTTTTTTCTTCAATTCGAGACAAGCTGCTTATGACAAGTTGCACAAATGAAGAGCCAAGGTATTTTGGAACAAAGACATGTCATGTTAAGGCGAACGCTTTCACTATTGAAACCATGGGCATTTACGTGCCGCCACGAGTCCCCGCTTCTCATCGGCAGGTGCCGTCCCAGCAAGCGTGTGAGTCGACGGGAGGCGTGCGAGCAGACCGCTACGCCGGCTGTCAGGGAGGTGTGCGAGCAGACCACTGTGCAGACTCACCGGGAGGCGAGCCCTTTGACTAGGCTCCGCCGCCCACCGTTGTCCCAACTGCTCCCACTTTTAATGTCGTCGGCACCGCAGTTTAAAATCAACCCCGCACTACCCGGTATCGCTACAATCCTCTCTCTTCCTCTCTGATTCTCCTGTCATCTACCTCCAACTAGCCTGACCTAAACGTACGCCATGCCGCATCACGATGGTCTGCCCTTAGTGTTCCAGTTTCATGAGGAAGACACCCAGCCGGAGTCTCAAGAACATAAGGCACTTTGGGATGAGCTTGAACTGGCCTTGCGGGAAGACGCCGCGCCTGTCCCCGCTCCCGTTTCGGCTCCCATCGCCCCGACTGCGCTAGCGCCCATCCCCGTGGCATTGATGGGCTGGGAGCCGCACATTGTCGCCGAGCTTGAAGCCACGGGGTTCCACGAGGTCCCCGCCGACTTTCACGCGCCCATGCACCTGCCAGCGCATGCGCCTGCGCATGCACTGACGCGCATGCCCGTGCCGGTGCCCGTGCACATGAATGTCTCCACCATGCCGTTGATAGTGCCTGTCCCCGCGCGGGTGCCAGTGCCCCCCTCAACGGCATGGATGGCCGCCGTCGACCGCTTCCTTGCACCAATGCCAGTTGCCTCTTCCCGCCAGTTGACTCGCTCCGAAGTCCAGAACATTTTGGCCTACCTTGAAGCTAGGCCAACGTCCAGGAGTACGCCAACAACGGCGCAAGACGCCGCCATCGCCATCGGTCAGTGGCCCGACGACACACAGAGAACGGCAGAGGAGCCACTTCCCACCGCGAGACGCCCCCGCCTCCGCCGCGTAATCTAAATTTGCCATGAAAAACTTTCAGATTGCCATGCTTAAAATCCGAACGTTTATCATTTCCGTTTATTTTATATCGATCGTCGTATAATTTAAAGTCGGAGTTAGACTGAACGAAATGTATGATTTGATTGATTGAATGTTCTGCTAGAGCCGTATCAAATTAAATATAAAACATCATCAAGCCACATGTATTCCTTGTCATCCAACGACCTAGACTGCTTCAATGTCGAGCGCTCAACACGTTCAGCGTGCAGTTAATTTCATGCCAAAAATAGTGCTAATCACACGACAACACGCAAATAATATCCTAGTAGTTAATATCCGCATGCACTTAATATACTTCCAGATTAACGTGCATTGCACGTACACACTGACTAGTGCTGCTAGTACGTGAAACTGGTGCCGTGACTTGTGAACGCGTCTAGATATGGTCAACGGCAACATCGCCCGCGAGTTCTTTCTGTTTGCCTGTGCGTCTAAACGCAGAAGGGGAGGAGAGAGAGAGAGCACACATGGAACCCACTAGTAAGTGAAGGCGAATAGTACTAAAAATAATATTACATGTTATCCATTAATTAGGCTGTGGTAATATAAAAACATTATGTGAACAAAGGGGTACAACAAACATTGCTATTCTACGTATGTTGCCTATTGACGTGCGGCTTGAAGGCCCGGTCGCATGATCGATCCTTGTCCTTTATTTTTTAATTTGTATATGGGTCCAAATTTGTTTCATGACATGTGGGCCCCTCGGTGTGTAGTTTGTAGCACTTTAATTTGTGGGTCGAAATTTGTTCTATTCCAAGTGGACTATCGGTGTGTAGTTTTGTAGCTTATTTATAATAATTAAAGAGATCAACATAGTTTTTTCAATAATACCATGGCGCGACATTGAAGGCGAGAAAGGACGTGCGAGAGAGCGATGACCGAGCCAGAGGGAAATCAACTAGGGGAGTTGCGTGGGTTGCAACGGTGTTTGGAGTAGTTGTGGGCCGAATGCTATGAAAATATAATCTAAACCGACCGGAATAAATGCCTACACAAATTAATCCAAGGTTGGAGTGCCCCTTGCAATATAAATAGCTACGGCTTTGCGAGGGGTGGAGAGGTAGTAGCTTCAACGCGTGGAAGATATGGTGTGAGAAAGCAAGGTCAATCGAGAGACATATAGATAGAGAGACAAAGTGAGTGTGGTCTGACATTCATTGAACAAATATATATGCTCCGGAGAAATATTTTCCGATTGAGCTTTTGGTAAGGGTGAGGGCTGTAAGATAGAGCTTGAGAGATGATCCAGTCACAAACGTGTAGATATATTTTGTGTGTGGGAGGAAGCAAGGTCAACCGATCACATAGGGTCCATGCGATCGAAAGAGTGAGACGGGTTGGAGAGAGTGACCTAGATAGACGATGTGCGTGAGAGAGTATACAATGCGAATAGGTCGAATTGGGCTCGAACATGGTGATATATCGTTTTTGTCCGAGAAAGAGCGAGGTCAATCGAGACATACGGAGAGAGATATACATACATACATACATACATACATACATATATATATATATATATATATATAGAGAGAGAGAGAGAGAGAGAGAGAGAGATTGAGTGAGCATGGCCCAACATGAGGTCGAAAGAGTGGCGGCGGCTTGGATGGACTGACCTAGATAGACAATCTGCGTGAGAGAGTATAGAGTGTGTCGATCGAGGCCTGAACAGGGAGATATATCATTTGTGTGTGAAAGAAAACGAGGTTAAACGAGACTCAGATAAAGAGAGCGAGATTGAGCGAGTGTGGCCCGCCGTGCGGAAGAAAGAGTGAGACAGTCTCGAGGGAGTGACCTA
>NC_057807.1:374881299-374934671 GCF_018294505.1 Triticum aestivum
GATAGCTTGCTAAGGTGGTTAGGAGAGGAAGATTGACTGATACAGGAAGTATGTAGCGTTTGTGTGCGGGGGGGGGGGGGGGCTAAAAACAACATTTGAATGTACATAATACGAGACTTAATATCGATGTTTCAATTCGGTGTACATTGTAAGATTTGAACCGAGGACCAGACATACGGGTAATTATTTCGAATTCGTGCCATACTAAGTTATGAAAAGTTGACATTGACTCAATTTGTTGTGCTATTTTGTAGGTCATATGTTTGAATCCATCCAAAAGTTTTCTCACTACCATGGTGTTCATCATATACATATGAATTTGTATTAAAAAAGTAGCATGGATACAATGAAATGCGAAATCCATGTTAGAATTGGAGATCGCTACGTGACACACACTCTAATTCAAATAAGTAACGACATGACACACACTCTAATTCAAACAACTAATTATGTGACACACTCTAACCCACGTTAGCGTTGGTACCGTTTCAAATTTTTTTCAAATAACTCCTCATTAATTAATTTATAGTACTCCCTCTGTTCACTTTTATAAGACCTTGAAGACATTTCAGACAATGTGCAAAACAGTTCATTTTAAGTTGTCTGAAACGACTTACAAAAGTGAACGGATGGAGTATCTCGTTTCGAATGACTAATTATTGCAAGGAAAACACGGGCATGGTAATACATACAGATTGGTTTGCAAATGAAAGAAGATTCGTTTCGTTTGCATTCTCAAATATAGGCGCACCAGGCAGACTAGGGTCGTGTCGGGGTGGAAGCTGCTTTGGTGCCTTAAAGGCAACTGCCCTTGGGTGACTGACATGTGGGCCAGCCACCTGTTGGGCCCACATGTCATGGACACAAAGGCAGGTGCCTTAAGGCACCGAAGCATAGTCCTGTCAGGGTGGTCGCGTGTGTCGGACGGACGCGTAGCACACAGCCACCCATCCCCCCCCCCCAAAAGGATGACGACAATATAAGTTCACGCTTCCATGTTTCGGATTGAAATATCTGGCGGCCCCAATTCCAGCCCTGCAAATCTCTCTTCTCCACCATCCCCTTCCCCGCCCAGATTGCTCAGATCCCTAATTCGCCGCCATCCCTCGAATCGCCCCTCGTCTCGTCTCTTTCCCCACCGTTCCCCACCTCTGTGCCGGACGACGACGACGAAGACAACGGTCGCGCTTCACCTCCGCACCGGAGCTACCTCATCTACGCCCTTGTCCACCGCACTGGGTGGTCCACCGACAATGTCGGCCGCCGCAACCGACGTGCCTCACAGACACCGAGTTCCACCGCATCAGGTGCACTTCACCGACGCTATCTCCCAGCTCACCGGGGCTACTTCACCGAGCACATCGTCGCACCTCCGCCCCCCAAGGCTGTTGGGGCTTCACCAACGGTCTCATCCACCGTATCATAGCGCTCCGCTGCCACTCAAGATCTGCATCCATGCGCGGCCAGCCAACGCCAGCACATCACCCTCAACAGCTCTGAAGTGACCCACACTCTAGCTAGGCGAGCATGCCCAAACGCCGGCTCGAACTAGGTATCCACACATCACTCCCTTGTGCACTGTTCCGACGATGTTTGGATATCCTTTCACTACTCTCTTAGCTTACACGCCTATGCAACTCTGACTTTAACTCTTATTTCTTCTGGAGATATCATATGAAACAAGCAAATCCATTTTTTAGCGAAGCATGATGGCGCTACGGGATCTGGTACACATCCTGCACACCCGTATAACCTTGCAAGTATCTGTCCTCCGGTACAACATCAAGGTTGATTCCTCTTATTTGATCAACCATTCGTCGTCTCAAAAATGCAGAGGGGGATGCAAGGAGCACAAGGTCTGCACATCCAAGCAAGTGGTAACATGGACTTGTACATGGAACATCCCAAGCGCAAGCAGAGCTATGGTGAGCCTGTACAACGAGCTAGCGTAAGTCCCTGCATTTCATTTAATTCGTACTGGCATTTGTGTATGATTTGTGTGTAGTGGCTGATCCACGAATTCAAGTTACCAGGGGCGAACATTTAACTTAAAAAATACGAAGGCACTTGCACTCCGAAAATCAACATAACTTGAGAAATGTGAAGCTACATGCACTTTGAAAACCAGCTAATGATCCAAAGTAGTTCAGATTATAAACACTAAATGATGCAAGCACCAAAAAACACAAAATGCAACATGGTGTACAAGGACTACAAACATGGTCTGTACCTGCTTGAATTATTCATTCTCTGGCTGAAAATATCAAAGTGTAATTCCACGTATAACCAGTGTGCAAACTGCATATCAATATATCTATCCTGCACAAGTATGCCAATAGTTTCAAACAACAGATTAGAAAAGTATTTATGCTATGTTGTCATGATACGGGGACTTTCTTGTAGATGGCCTCGACGTTTCCTCAAGCTATGAAAATGCACTATAATTTGCTTGTTATCAATGCCTGCAAATCTCTGTGTCTCTCAACATACTAGATCATCATTAGACACTAAATCCTTCAATGAGCTTGCAAAATGTTTGCATTAGATCCCTCATTAGACACTATATGTTCATCACTAGGAGCATGTAAAATATTTGCATCAAATCCTTCATTAGCAGTCTGTTCATTAGACACTTCAGGCTCAGGAACAACATGAGCTTGTATGTTTGCACCGGAAACTTGATTAGATACATCAGATTCAGTCAGTTCAGTATTGATTGGGGGAGTTATAAAATAAGTAGAAATTGGTTTCATTTTCTCATGGATTCCCTACATACAAGCAGTTTTACAACACCGTCAGGTTTAACTATTGGCCAGAAATTGAAGAGTTGAATTACATATAATCAGGGATGTGATGTACCTGCTCGTTGCGCATGCTACTCTTGCAAGCTGCGATTGTCCATTTGCGCAAGCTCGATGCCATGCATGTGCTGCCGCCGCTGCCTCCCACGCAGGCTACACCCAGGGTTGGATCTTCATCTTCTTGTCCTTCCATTCGCTTGAAGCCCGGCGACCGCCCTCCAACGAGGGCGCGAGGAAGTGCTGTGTCGGTCTATCCAGCGGCGGCTAGGTTAGGAGCGAACCAGACTGGAGGCTGGAGCGAATGAATTGGGATTTTTCCTGTTGTCGATCGATATGGGAGGCACTCGTATGGGCCGCAAGCCTGCTATAGGGCCTGCCTTGCACTTATGTTATTGGCCCATCCAAATTGAAACATTTTTCTTCATTTTTTACATTGCCTACTCGTGCGTTGGGACGAACAAAACTAACATGGGCCAACCTGGATTTGTTCAAACTAGGTGCACACTTTCCAGCCACCTGAGGCGGTCGCCAATACCAGCCCCTATGGTGGCGTCGCCCCTTTTTGCGTGTATGATTGGATAGTGAAAAATATTCCAGTGGCGCTTTTGATTTACCCACAGAATGGTTGAATTGCTTGTTTCTATGAACTGAGTTCGCCAATAATGTGAAGGATGCCAGTCTTTTCATCCTATTGTAGATTGCTTAGATCTCAATATGTCGCATGAAATATATAGTAAAAGCCAGTGTGATGTGTTTGGCTACAACTAGTCTGACTACACATCCTCATATAACATATCAAGGATGCACCATCTTACCAGATTAACTATTCGACTTACCCATGCAGTGTGGGAAGAAAGAAGTATTGGGACTGTGTATCCAAGCAATTGATGCCATGGACTCTTTTGTACAACCTTGTAAGCGAAAAAGAAGTTGCAGTGTGCCTGTACAAAGAACTAGCGTAAGTTCAGTTACCTGCTTCTCGGAATTTTAGTTAGCCACTTATTGCAAAATTGTTCAATTACGTTGCTTGGCTTAATTTAGTTTGCTACTGATTACATAATGGCACAGCCTGTTAATCATATTGTAGACTGCGCCTATCTATGGTTTGATACTTACTATTAAGAATTACCTGTTTGCCTTAACTTAAATATCTACTTGCTTGTTTAATTGCTTTGCTGCTGCAACAACGGGTTACAATGATGTTAATAACTACTGTACTTTTCAGCATCCAATTGAAACTCTTTAATTCCTTGTTTATTTAACTGGTTTGCTGTTATAACTCCCAGTTGAGATGTTTTGCTAACTTCAACTTTTTTGAATCCAATTGGAACTTTAATGGCAAAACAGGTTAGCCCAAGATCAAAGAGCAAGGTCCCCATGGACGTTGCATCATCCCACAGCAGTGGCACCGGCCCAATCGTGCATTATGAATTGTCAACTACTGATGCTCTAGAGGCTAAACTAGTGGTAGAAAGAGATTCTGCTTCTGCACTTAGAGATGAAGTTGACATGTTGAGGAAGCAAACAACACAATCACAAGCAGTACTCAAGACAACCATTAAATATTTGGTGGATTTCAAAACGAAGCAAGCTGAGACTGACCAGATTGTTAAGGTCCTGAAGGAAAAAAGGAAATTAAATTCCTACTTGGTAAATCATAGGTGAAATGTTCTTTCCATAGTTGAATAACCTTTGTATTGTGTGTTCATTTTATCAATCAAACCATTTGTTTTAGAGATCATGTAATAATTGTTTTTTTTGTTTTTTAGTTTGTAATTTTATTTGAGCACAAGTCTGTATTAATTGATAAGACTCGGAGACATTTCATTTGGATTGTTGTGCCAGACCTACAAATATGCCAATCGGGCTGAATGTGCATTCAGCAATAGTAGTAGTATAGATGGACCATAAGTGGCACGCATCGGAAAGGGCCAAGATGCTGGCTAAAAAAAGGATGCTGTTGTAGCCAAAAAAAGTACAGCGGCCTGGCTTATGTATGTTAGTTGATATTATTGATCCATATACTCTATAAGTGTTTATATGTCTGTTAGTTCTGTACATTCTTGGTTAATTGACTCGGTATTTGAATCTTGATACATCGGTTGTGTACATATCTAAATGGGAGTACACATTATGCTGCGTGTGACATTTGAGTTGGACATGAAGTGTTCCAAATATTCGAATTCACCTTAAACTGGATTCTAGTTTCTGAATTTGAGTATCGGCATTTGTAAACCATATTCATATATGACAGTGGAATACATCTTTGTCGTCCTTTTGAAGATATATAAAAACACATAGAATGATTTATAAAGATTCATATAGGAATACAAAGTGGATTGAATTTAGTTGCCAGGGTAAACGTGGATGCTTATTATCCCAAAATTCGAAAGAAGCAGCAAAATGTCCACTCCCACATCGGCTGCCCGAAGCCAAGTGTTTGGGAGATGGAAATTACTGTCTACCCATTACACGGACAATCCATCGGCCCGATTTCCACTGCTCTAAATAGGGGTAGGTTAGTAACTTCAATTAGACGTGACACGACTGCCTCTGAGCCCATTCCGACACGGTGGGCATCAAACATGGGCGGCAAAACACATTTGATTCAAGACGTCCGAAAGACCTCTGTTTCTCCCTCCATTCCCCATTCATACACGATGGGCGGCAAAACAAACTCGACTCGGCCGAAATCGATGTAGGCAAATATTTTCAATAGGGGCAGGTTTGTAACTTCACTCAGACGTGACACAACCGCCCTACCTGTCAGCCCCATTCATACACCATGGGCGCCAACCACCCTCTCCTCGCCCGAAATCGCTCTGGGCAAATATTGGCGAGATGCGAGATTACTGTCCTATCCCCAACCGACGAGACGTCCAAATTTTAAATGGGGGCTAAGTTCATAACTTCCCATATTTCAGACAGGCGCGTCCCAAAAACATGGTTCCCCGTACCTCTCCCTCCATTTTCCCATTCATACACCGTCCGCGCTAGAACACCCCATCCCCACACCAACCTCCGTCCGCCACCCCATCCATCGCCGCCGTCCTCCACCACATCCATCGCCACCGTCCTCCACCGTGCCGGAGCGCCTACCAAGACCGCGTCGTCCACTGCTAGAGATGGACGTTTCTCATCCACAGCGACGGACCAATAGCCTTGCATCGCGTCCTCTCGCTTCATCGGCGCCGTCGTCCTCTTTGCCGGGGCCGCTCACACGACCTTCTCTTCCATCACAACGGGACTTATCCCCTGATGCACCCGTCTACCGTCGCAGATCTGCTTCAACGCCACCGACAGCCATCGCACCCCCGATGCCTACACGGCGCCGCAAGAGAGGTGGTACTTCATATCTCCTCAACTTTTTGATCTCAACCAGAAAATAGATCTTAACTTGGTTACTCTACTTTCTTTTCAGCTCTTAGAATTTAGTTCTTAGTTCGAAGCAAACAATGGATGCTAAAGATCATTTCTCCGGGTTGCAGCTTCAAATCTGCCATGGCACAACCATAATACGATTTAATTGATCATGCTTAGGGTTTAATTGATCATGTTGGTTCCGTGGTGGTTTCTTTAATAGAAATCGGAGGGGAAACCCTCTTTTGCTAAAAAATATGCTTAGACTTTCCCCCTTTTATGATCACTATACGATCAGAATACGTGCTTCGTGTCATAATAACACTGCTCCACCCATCAAGCTAAAACAAGCTTAGATGTTCAAATACGAATGTGATATTATTAAAACAGAGTTGTTTAATTGGTCAGCTAAATGTTCCTAAATTAGTTTCAAAAATGCATGTTCGCCACTCGGGTGTGTATCTCTACAGGGTGCCCACGGTGGGCCGGCCCACCCTGGGATTTTGGGTCGTCCCAGGCCCCGATTCCCCTCTGTTCTGCTGCGCGCTTCCGATCTCTACTTGCCCCCAGCCGCCTGCCTCGCCGGCGACTTGCCGTCCCTGGACGGCATGACTCTAGGAGGAGATGCCGAACTAACAGGAGGCCAGGAGCCGCTCGCCCAACAGTGTCACCGCTGCCCGGGCGCGCCGCCGTGCCTACCTTCCCAGTCCGTTCAGGGCTCAGGCGTGCAGCACCCACCAAGCCAACCCGATTTATCCTGAGATACGTCCTCAACACTCAGCAGCCACTCCTCATCACCCATTTTCTAATTGATTCATTACTCATTAGGCAGGACTATCATTAGGGTTTGTTGTGTGCTCAGTGCTACCTACACTTAATGGTTCAGATGTATTTCGGTAATCTTTAGTACCTCTAAAGTTCACAGGGTTTTCAAAATTCCGGCCCTCGGAACAGAAACTAGTCATTTTGGATGTTTGGTCGTAGTAATATTGACCCAGATTACTACTGCAAGCCAGGTTTGTTGACAATTTTACTTGTCTTTCTTACTCATTTGATATAATCTCCAATTATTCACGTCGATTAGTTGCAAACAATAAGTGCTAGACAAACTTCTTCATTCAGATTTTGGAGGTCTCTTACTGCAGTTACAATTCTGCATACTTGTCCTAATAAGCTCACAAGTAAATGATTGATTCACTACATCTATGCTTGCCTTGTCATATTTGTTGTCAATATTCTTTTAGGGTGGACCACCCTGTTTCTAAATATTGGAACCGTAGACATGAGTGTATAGTATTTCTCTATGTGATCTCTTCCATCATGTGTGGGTAATGAACACTGCATTGTATAGAAAGAAAGTGTCATTTCCAGCTTTTACATAGGTTTCGATCTTTTACATGGAATACAATATGCCTACTTGCTTTGTGTCGCACTACCAACACTCCACCCTTGAAGCTAAACATTACGCCACTCATAATTGCTTAGTTTATTTGTTCAAATACGAATTTCATATGATTCTAATGTTCCTACTTCAGTTTTGAAATGTGTGCCTGCCTGTTATAGAGACATAAGGGGTTTGTATTTCTGTGTGTGGTTTGGTCAGCATGGTTGGGGAGGTGAACTTTGCATATGCAGGGGTTTATAGGGAGACACTCCCCGAGTTGAATCCGCAATGCATTACATAGATAATCTGACTACTTTTTATGTTTTCATGAATCTCAGATTCTGAACAGCATCATAATGATTATGAGCTTGCACGCATGAAAAGAATAAAGCAGAACAATGCCATGGCTGTCAAACTTGGTATTAAGGGACTGAAATCAAGTCTGGATGCAATGCAATGCAAACGCTCTCCACCTACAGATTCATGCTCAGAATATGATCCTAACAGTGATTCTGAGCTAGAGGGATACCTAAGTCCATGTAGCTCCCTAGTGGAGGAGTCAGAGGAAGATGCCCTATCTTATTCACTCATCAAGGTACTTGCTCTAACTTTCCAAGGTTACATTACTCGCACATATCTTGCAACTGATGCTTTGCATGGCTTCTACTTTGTTGACCTACCATTAGCTTAGTTTACACATCGTGTATGTGAATACGCCCTGCCTATCCATTTTCAGTACATATTCCATCTGTCATCATACCATATTTATTCATTCAAATGTTGTTCTTGTGTATCAGACGTTCAAAAGGAAGAGGGTGATTGCTGATCGTGGAGGAGCACAAGTAATGTATTTGGAAAAGGTAGTGGCACCTGATAAATCAAATAGCCCATTAGGTGTAGTTGCAATATCACCTGACCCACAAAATACCCCAACTCTAGCAGACTCTAGCCCTACTACACTGGTCATTTCTGATGCCCCAACTCAGTAGAGCCCAACTGCAGCAAACAGTATGATTATGCCAGTTGACATAGCACCAGTTGTACGACGCAAAACCCCAATTCTAGCAAAGAGTACACCAAATCCAGTTGCCAAATCCCTTTTCGAACCAGAGAATGCCCCAATTGCAGCAAATAGGACCCCTGTTCCATTTCTTCCCAGTTTAGAAGACGAAGCTTATGTTGTTGTCAGGAACTTTGTGCACATCTTTCCTTCATGGAAAGATTATGACACAGACACAGAACAATTTCCAGTCTTCCTCCGCAACTTACGCGTAAGTAATGTACTAATGTTATTCGTGATCATTACTGCATATGTTTCTGCTGACAGAAGACACAAGATTTCATTCTTTTAAATAGGCGAGGAGCAAACTGGATTGTGATGACGAGCAAGAGTTGGTTGCGCTTTTCAAGCACTCGTTGATGAAGTATCGTTCCTACCTGAGGCAAGCGCACTTTGATGGCAAGCCTCTGAACGAAATTTCTGTGAAGTCTCCGGTGCTACATTTATCCGACGGTGACTGGAATAATCTTGTTACAAATTGGTCTCGGCTGCAGCGTAAGGTACTATCTATGATATCACATCACAATTTGAACTACATTTCTGCATTTGCCTTAATGTCTCACTTGTACGAAAATTGTTAGCAGAAGAACATTCATTCTCAAGGGACCACAGAATCTCGCAACTATACTGCACACTACATTGCTCTTGTGAGTACCTCTTGCCCTGTATGACCATACTTACTTTCATAGCTGTTTGATTATGTAGCATCACTGCACATGTTAGCCTCGTAATCGTCCATTTGGTGGACATTATAAGATCTGTATGGACTCTTACACAAATTTAGAATCAACCCAATGCTTTTGAAGAGGTTTAGCTCTCCAGTCCTCTTGTAAGGACCGAACATGGTCTATCATTGTACTTACATTAACAGCTACTCCCTCCGTCCCATAATATAAGAACGTTTTGTACAGTACACCAGTGTTCAAAACACTCTTGTATTATGGGAAGAGGGATTGGTTCATTTTGTAGCATTCTGCATCTTATCTCCCTCGCCCACCATTTACTAAAAAAGATCAGATCTATATTTAATCTTACCAACAAGTAGAATACACAGACAATGCCAGTGCAGAAGTGTAGTACATTGCTCTTGTCAATACATTTTGTCCTATAACGCTTGTACTTCCAGGGATTGGTAGTTGATTATGTAGCATCAATCTGCATCTTATCTTCATTGTCCTCTATCCCTTCTAGTATTATCATATCTATAATTACTCTCTACAAAATGTAGAGTACAGGCAATGCTTATGAAGAAGATTCTATGCTGAAATTCTTGAGTTATCCTTCCCTTGACATGGAGAAGGGCATTATAAAGCCGGTGTTAATTGTTAATGTAAGTCAGTCCTTCTAAAGCCTTTATCCTCAACTGCTGTTTAATTTGCTCATACTCCCTATCGTTTACTGTTGTTTAGTTTGCTGTTTCTACCAAAATGCATGTTCGTAAGAACCGTAAGTTCTAAGTTTTACTTGTAAAACCAAATTTCTTATTCATACCATGCACATTACTTAATACTCCCTATATGTATGCTTGGTTTTGTGGATCTATAATCCAGTGTGTGGTGAAGCAGCCCATGTTTGCACCTTGTCATCTCCTATTTTATCTTACTGATGTGGCTGATGATATGAACAACATGCCATGCACATTATCCAAAATAGATACAATGATTTTCTTTGCCCTTCATCTATGCTTATTATGTTGACATGGTAATCCAGTAGTGTGGTGAAGCTCCCCGCATTATGAACAATGCCAAATTATGCTATTGATATTTTGAACTTACTCTTTATTTTCTAATTTGAAATTGGATAGAATTGACAGAACAGTTATCATCTTTGTTTATACACGTGCAAAACCTGTCATCTCTCTGCTTTGTTTCGGGGTGATATGCCTGATGGCATGCACAAGTCTACTGAAGGCTGTGAGACAAACCCAACATATATTGCAGCAAAGAAGGCAAAACATCTTGAAGATAGCGAGACAACCCCAAAGTCTTGTCTTGATGCAGTGTTCAAATTACTTGAGACTAACAGTCAGACAAGCTCACAGAATTCGTTGTCTGAATCCATTCGACTTGTTCAGTCCCAAGTTCTAGTAGAAAGGCATTCTGCAACTCAACTTCGACTTGAAGTCCTATCTCTAGGAAAGATTGCGGAGAACACCAATGAGAACCTCATCGCTAAACAGCTACCCCTGGAAGCTGTGACCGACATGCTAGGCCGGTCTCACAGCCTTTCTCAGCAGCTTGCGCAGCAGTTCCCCTGCAAGGCTAACCTTTCTTGAACTATCTTGGAAGTGGTCTCGGTTCAGTATTATTTTGTTATGCTGCAATGGTGCCCAGTTTTTGTAATCTGCTTCTTCGTTGTGCTTTATGATCACTGGTGGTGAACTTCAATGCCCAGTGGATGTAATATTCCTTAAATCCTTTATTGTATAGTGTAGGTTTATTCTTAGTTACTATGCCGTAATTTCTTTATTGTATAGAGTAGGTTTGTTCTTAATTCCTACTAGTTACTGTCATCATTCGCTATCTGAAAATAAATCAGATGTAGTCAACTCGGCCGAAACATTCGATTCTAACGGGCCAGTTTTTAGCGGGCCACAATTGGGCCGGCCTGCGTCTTTCTTGGGCCCGAATGATTGGGGCCTTCACACTTGCGCCAGGCCCAAACTTACACCGGCCTATATTTTAGTTGGGCCTTTTGTCGACCCAGTGCTTAGTTTGGCCCAGGTAGCATTGGGCCATTAACAGGCTGAATATTGTACTGGCCTGTTACGGCCAAGATGAAACCACGGGCCTTTAGCAGGCTAAAATGCATGTTGGGCCTCAATTTTCACTAGTCGGCGACGGGCCTTCAGCAGGCCGAAATGTAGACCGGGCCGTTATGGGCCCAGTTAGCTCACAAGCCGTTACCAGGCCGAAACATATCTCGGGCCTTAGTTGTCCCACTGATATCATGGGCCTTTAAGAGGCCGAAAGCTTAGTACAGGCATCAACGGGCCGAATTACGCGACAGGCCTTTAACAGGCCCAAAGTCATGTTGGGCTTAACTGTTGCCACCTTTAGTATGGGTCGTTAGTGGGCCCGATGTCCCATCGGACCATATATGGCCCATGGGCAGCACGGGCCATTCCCAGGCCGGAAGTCACACCGGGCTGAAATGGGCCCATGTCTACATTAGGCCTCTAACAGGTTGAAACTCACTGGGCTGTAGTTGGGCCCAAATATTCGGCGAACAACTAACGGGCCAGATCTGGCTTCGGGCCGCAAATGGGCCCAAATATTGGGCGATTAACGATCCAGATCTGGCTTCGGGCCCTAAATGGGCCCAAATATTGGGCGAACAATTAACGGGCCAGATCTGGTTTCAGGCCGTAAATGGGCCTTTATTAAGCAGGCCATTATTGGGCTGGCCCACTAGTACCTCATTAAGTTCTATGGGCCTTTGACTGGGCTGGCCTTTTTAACCTATATGGGCCTCTATTGGGCCCAGCCACGTGTCGACGTACCATAGGCATGTCTCCTCCAATGGACGGGTGACATCTGGCCCACTAATGAGCTGACAGGTGTTCCCTTTAGCCAATCAGAATTTTACATGTGGAAATTTCCCATTGGTCGAGGCTGTTAACGGGTTATCGGATCCAAAATCTGACCCGATAGCTTAACAACGTTTCGTTACGGCAGATGCCACGTGTCGGTCACCCTTGACGAAAGCACTTCAGTGACGCGCGATTTATCATCATGAAAGTGGACACTTCCGTGATGATAATTTTGATAATGTCATGGAACACTTCTACGACAGCACATGTATGACTATCTTGATTCTGTCATAAATTTGTCATGGATGTACATGCATGACAAAAAACACGACCTACTGTGACAAACACGTATCATCAGGGAAGTGTATTTTTTTGTAGTGATCACCCTTTCCTCTTCAAGGGAAAACCAATGCAAGCTCAGGAGGTAGCAAGAAGGATTTTTGGCGTCGTTGCCGGGGAGATCTACGTCAAGTAAAGCCATACCCAGTACCCATCATAAACTCTTCTCCCTTGCATTACATTATTCGCCATTCGCCTCTCGTTTTCCTCTCCCCCACTTCTAAAACGATTTTCGAAAAGATTTGCCTTTTCTTCGCCTTCTCCCTGTATGTATTTTTGTTTGTGTTTCCATGTGCCTTCTATTGCATGCATCTTTGCTTTCTAAAAAACTATTGATATGGATCCACTTAAAGTGTTCTACTTGGATCATCTTCGATATATATGTGCTCGTGCTGAAACCCCAACTAGTTTAGTTGAGGGAAAATCTTTAGATGAGCATGCTCATTTTGTGCGTTACCGTTTGACTAAAAAGGGAGACTCTTATGGAATCAAATAAACAGTTTGTTGTGCTATGCTTGGAATCTTTGTGAAATTTATGATTTTACTTGTTTCTCTAAGAACCCTAAAAACACCTTCCCTACCTATGTGAGTTTAATTATAATGAAATATTATCTTCTTATGCAAAGGGTGTTTATAATTACTATGATATCGAACAAATTGAAGAATTTGTTGCTTTTAAGGGTGCTTATGAAGTTGCTTCTTTGATTGAAAAGTATGATATTAGTCCCTACAATATTGCTATGAAAACGATGCTCATAATGCCTATGTCAAAGAATTTATCGAAAGAATGATCATTGCTTTGGAAGAAAATAATGATATGCATAAATCTATAGATAATTATGATTCTGATGATTTGAATGAAATGTATCTTGGTGAACATGATGCTTGCTATTCTTGTGGCCATGATGCCAATATTTATGAAGACGAATTTGCTATAGTTCCTTATGTTAAACATGATATCGTTGCTATTGCACCCATACTTGATAGTTTCTTCGATGAAAAGCATGATTGTAATGATGTTATTATAAATTCTCTTAATGTCAATTGTGTTAATGATATGCAAAACCTCAAGCTTGGGATGCTAGTTTTGATATGACTACTATTTGTTGCAATGATCATGATTGGGGTCATTCTTCTTATGATCTTGATGGAGGAAATATGCCCTAGAGGTAATAATAAAGTTATTATTTATTTCCTTAATTGATGGTAAATGTTTATTATTCATGCTATAATTGTATTAACCGGAAACTTAGTACATGTGTGAATACATAGACAAACAGAGTGTCACTAGTATGCCTCTACTTGACTAGCTCGTTGAATCAAAGATGGTTATGTTTCCTAGCCATAGACATGAGTTTTCATTTGATTAACGAGGTCACGTCATTGGAGAATGATATGATTGACTTGACCCATTCCGTTAGCTTAGCACTTGATCGTTTAGTATATTGCTATTGCTTTCTTCATGACTTATACATGTTCCTATAACTACGAGATTATGCAACTCCCGAATACCGGAGGAACACTTTGTGTGCTACCAAACGTCATAACGGAACTGGGTGATTATAAAGGTGCTCTACAGGTGTCTCCGATGGTACTTTTTGAGTTGGCATAGATCGAGATTAGGATTTGTCACTCTGATTGTCGGAGAGGTATCTCTAGGCCCTCTCGGTAATGCACATCACTATAAGCCTTGCAAGCAATGTGACTAATGAGTTAGTTGCGGGAAGATGCATTACGGAACGAGTAAAGAGACTTGCTGGTAACGAGATTGAACTAGTTATGGTGATACCGACGATCGAATCTCGGGCAAGTAACATACCGATGACAAATGAAACAACGTATGTTGTTATGCAGTTTGACCGATAAAGATCTTCGTAGAATATGTAGGAGCCAACATGAGCATCCAAGTTCCGCTATTGGTTATTGACCGGAGATGTGTCTCGGTCATGTCTACATAGTTCTCGAACCCATAGGGTCCGCACGCTTAACGTTCGGTGACGATTTATATTATGAGTTATGTGATTTGATGACCGAAGGTAGTTCGGAGTCTCGGATGAGATCGGGGACATGACGAGGAGTCTCGAAATGATCGAGCCGTAAAGATCAATATATTGGAAGGCTATATTCGGACATCGGAAAGGTTCCGAGTGATTCGGTTATTTTTCGGAGTACCGGAGAGTCAGGGGAATTCGTATTGGGCCTTAATGGGCCATATGAGAAAGGAGAGAAAAGGCCTCAAGGGTGGCCGCACCCCTCCCCATGGACTGGTCCGGATTGGACTAGGGAGGGGGGGCCTTCCTTCCTTCTCCTTCTCCCTTCCCCTTTTCCTACTCCATGTGGGAGGTGGAATCCTACAAGGACTAGGGAGTCCTAGTAGGACTCCGCGCTTTGAGTGCACCGTATGAGGGTCGGCCTCCTCCTCCTCCCTCCTTTAGATACTGGGGCAAGGGGCACCCTAGAACACACAAGTTGATCATTGATCTCTCTTAGCCGTGTGCGGTGCCCCCCTCCACCATAATCCACCTCGGTTATATCGTTGTGGTGCTTAGGCGAAGCCCTGCGTCGGTAGCATCATCATCACCGTCATCACCTCGTCATGCTGACATAACTCTCCCTCGACACTTTGCTGGATCAGAGTTTATGGGACATCACCGAGCTGAATGTGTGCAGATCGCGGAGGTGTCGTACGTTCAGTACTAGGATCGGTCGATCGTGAAGACCTACGACTACATCAACCGCGTTGTCATAACGCTTCCGCTTTCGGTCTACGAGGGTACGTGGACAACACTCTTCCCTCTCGTTGCTATGCATCACCATGATCTTGCGTGTGCGTAGGAATTCTTTTGAAATTACTACATTCCCCAACAGTGGCATCCGAGCCAGGTTTATGCGTAGATATTATATGCACGAGTAGAACACAAGTGAGTTGTGGAAGATAATAGTCATACTGCTTACCAGCATGTCATACTTTGATTCGGCGGTGTTGTTGGATTAAGCGGCCCGGACCGACATTACGCGTACACTTACGCGAGACTGGTTCTACCGACGTGCTTCGCACACAGGTGGCTGGAGGGTGTCAGTTTCTCCAACTTTAGTTGAATCGAGTGTGGCTACGCCCAGTCCTTGCTGAAGGTTAAAACAACACATACTTGACGAAAAATTATTGTGGTTTTTGATGCGTAGGTAAGAACGGTTCTTGCTAAGCCCGTAGCAGCCACGTAAAACTTGCAACAACAAAGTAGAGAACATCTAACTTGTTTTTGCAGGGCTTGTTGTGATGTGATATGCTCAAGACGTGATGAGATATAAGTTGTTGTATGAGATGATCATGTTTTGTTGAAGTTATCGGCAGCTAGCAGAAGCCTTATGGTTATCTCTTTATTGCATAAGATCCAAGCGCCAAATAATTGCTTTACTTTATCGCTGTGCGATAGCAATAGTTGTAAGAGCAATAGTTGGCGAGATGACCATGTGACGACACATTGATATAGATCAAGATGATGGAGATCATGGTGTCATGTCGGTGACGATGGAGATCACTATAATGCTTTGGAGATGGAGATCAAAGGCACAAGATGATGATGGCCATATCATGTCACATATTTTGATTGCATGTGATGTTTATCTTTTATACATCTTATTCTGCTTAGTTCGGCGGTAGCTTTATAAGATGATCCCATAATAAAATTTCAAGGTATAAGTGTTCTCCCTGAGTATGCACCGTTGCGATAGTTCTTCGTGCTGAGACACCACGTGATGATCGGCTGTGATAAGCTCTATGTTCACATACAACGGGTGCAAGCCAGTTTTGCACACACGGAATACTTGGGTTAAACTTGACGAGCCTAGCATATGCAGATATGGCCTCGGAACACTGGAGACCGAAAGGTCAAACGTGAATCATATAGTAGATATGATCAACATAGTGATGTTCACCATTTAAAACTAATCCATCTCACGTGATGATCAGACATGGTTTAGTTGATTTGGATCACGTGATCATTTAGATGACTAGAGGGATGTCTATCTAAGTGTGAGTTCTTAAGTAATTTGATTATTTGAACTTGAATTTATCATGAACTTAGTCCTGATAGTATTTGCATAACTATGTTGTAGATCAATAGCTCACGATGTAGCTCCCTGTTTTATTTATGATATGTTCCTAGAGAAAACCAAGTTGAAAGATGTTAGTAGCAATAATATGGACTAGGTCCGTGATCTGAGGATTATCCTCATTGCCGCACAAAAAAATTATGTCCTTGATGCACCGCTAGGTGACAGACCTATTGCAGGAGCAGATGCAGACGTTATGAATGTTTGGCTAGCTCAATATGATGACTACTTGATAGTTTAGTGCGCCATGCTTTACGACTTTGAACCGGGACTTAAACGTCACGGAGCATATGAGATGTTCCAAGAGCTGAAATTGGTATTTGAGACTCATGCCCGTGTTAAGACGTATGAGACCTCTGACAAGTACTTTGCCTAAAAAGGATGGAGGAGAATTTCTCAACTAGTGAGCATGTGTTCAGAATGTCTGGGTACTACAATCACTGGAATCAAGTGGGAGTTAATCTTCCAGATAAGATAGTGATTGACAGAGTTCTCTAGTCACCATCACCAAGTTACTGGAACTTTGTGATGAACCATAGTATGCAAGGGATGACAGAAACAATTCCCGAGCTCTTTGTGATGCTGAAATCGACGAAGGTAGAAATCAAGAAAGAGCATCAAGTGTTAATGATTAACAAGACTACTAGTTTCAAGAAAAGGGCAAAGGGAAAGAAAGGGAACTTCAAGTAGAATGGCAAGCAAGTTGTCACTCCCGTGAAGAAGCCCAAAGCTGGACCAAAGCCTGAAACTGAGTGCTTCTACTGCAAAGGAAATGGTCACTGGAAGCGGAAATGCCTCAAATATTTGATGGATAAGAAGGATAGCAAAGTGAACAAAGGTATATTTGATATACATGTTATTGATGTGTACCTTACTAGTGCTCGTAGTAACCCCTGGGTATTCGATACTTGTTCGATTGCTAAGATTAGTAACTCGAAACAGGAGTTGCAGAATAGATAGAGACTAGTTGAGGGTGAAGTGACGATGTATGTTGGAAGTGGTTCCAAGATTGATATGATCATCATCGCACACCCCCTATACTTTCGGGATTAGTGTTGAACCTAAAAAATGTTATTTGGCATTTGCGTTGAGCATGAATATGATTTGATCATGTTTATTGCAATAGGGTTATTCATTTAAAGTCAGAGAATAATTATTGTTCTATTTACATGAATAAAACCTTCGATGATCATACACCCAATGAAAATAGTTTGTTGGATCTCGATCATAGTGATACACATTGATGCCAAAAGATGCAAAGTTGATAATGATAGTGCAACTTATTTGTGGCACTGCCATTTGGGTCATATCGGTGTAAAGCGCATGAAGAAACTCCATAAAGATGGACTTTTGGAATCACTTGATTATGAATCATTTGATGCTTGCGAACCGTGCCTTATGGGCAAGATGAGTAAAACTCCATTCTCCGGAACAATGGAAAGAGCTAGTGACTTATTGGAAATAATACATACCAATGTATGCGGTCTAATGAGTGTTGATGCTCGTGGCGGGTATCGTTATTTTCTGACCTTCACAGATGATTAAGCAGATATGGGTATATCTACTTAATGAAACACAAGTGTGAAACATTTGAAAAGTTCAAAGAGTTTCAGAATGAAGTGGAGAATCATCATAACAAGAAAATAAAAATTTCTATGATCTGATCGTGGAGGAGAATATTTAAGTTACGAGTTTGGCCTTCATTTAAAACAATGTGGAATAGTTTCACAGCTCATGCCACCTGGAACACCACAATGTAATGGTGTGTCCAAACGTCGTAACCACACTTTATTGGATATGGTGCGATCTATGACGTCTCTTACCGATTTACCACTATCGTTTTGGGGTTATGCATTAGAGACAGTTGCATTCACTTTAAATAGGGCACCATTAAAATCCATTGAAACGACGCCTTATAAACTGTGGTTTGGCAAGAAACCAAAGTTGTCGTTTCTTAAATTTTGGTGTTGCGATGCTTATGTGAAAAAGCTTGAACCTGATAAGCTCGAACCCAAATCGGAGAATTGCGTCTTCATAGAATACCCAAAGGAAACTGTTGGGTACACCTTCTATCACAAGATCCGAGGGCAAGATATTCGTTGCTAAGAATGGACCTTTCTAGAGAAGGAGTTTCTCTCGAAAGAAGTGAGTGGGAGGAAAGTAGAACTTGATGAGGTAATTGTACCTTCTCCCGAATTGGAAAGTAATTCATCACAGAAATTAGTTCTAGTGATTCCTATACCAATTAGTGATGAAGTTAATGATGATGATCATGAAACTTCAGATCAAGTTACTACAGAACCTCGTAGGTCTTCCAGAGTACGGTCTGCACCAGAGTGGTACGGTAATCCTATTCTGGAAGTCATGTTACTAGACCATGATGAACTTACAAACTATGAGGAAGCGATGATGAGCCCAGATTCCGCGAAATGGCTTGAAGCCATGAAATCTGAGATGTGATCCATATATAAGAACAAAGTGTGGACTTTTGATAGAGGCAACGGTGTCCATCTTTTGATGAGATGATGGATATCGCTTTGGTGGAAGTCGACTTTGACAATCCGACTACGAACGTGCGAAGACGTCGCGCCTTAGCAATCGCTAAACCAACTCCGAGAGGTTATTGACCACGCCGGAGCACGATCAACCTGACCATGAAGGTCTATTTCCTGCAAGCAAACGAAGAACAAGCAAGAAACTAAGATTGCAATCTGGATATTGCGAATAACAGAGGAAAGCTTTATTGATCAAGGTGGGGTTCTGTGACGCCTTTGTCTGGTCGTTGAACACAATAGAAGTACGCGAAGTTGTAGCTATGACAAACTTTTAATCTAAACAAAACCCAAAGTATAAACGGTGCCCTAAGGGCTGTATATATGGAGGAAGAGGGGGTGAATGTCGTGGCCCTTGGTGGAAGGGTCCGAAACTAACCATATCTCTTGTTTCCCCACACATACGAACTCTAAAAATAGCCTATACTTATGTATTTCGAAATTACATGGGCTTGGCCCAATAATAAGGTGACGCAGCACCTAGAATAGCCTCTGGAAGAAATTTATGAAGTCACATCTTGTATATTTCGTCCAAGGCTTCATGCACTCATTATGGTAGCTTCAAAGACCTGAAATCATCACTTGTAACTCCATTCTTGTTCCCCTTGCGCATGCCATCATCTCCATGCTTGTTCTTGCTCCAATGTTCATCCTTCTCCAAGCTAGGCCCTTCATTTATAAGCAAAACAAATGTATCCAATTTAGGCAACATCATATTCTCATGAACATTAGAATCATTACCAAGAAACGAAAGTACGTGATAATTTAATTGGCGTGCGCGAGCTCTAGTAATTGGCCCAGTATATGTAGCAGTAGGGGCTGTGGGTGTAACAATGGTATTGATGTCCTCATCATCCTCCCCTTCTTGAAATGAAGTCGTCCTCGACGGGAGCTCATCTTCCTCACCTAAATAAGGCTTCAAATCTGCAATGTTAAAAGTGGGACTAACCCCAAAATCTGCAGGCAGCTCAAGTTTATATGCATTATCATTTATTTTCTCCAACACCTTAAAAGGACCACCAGCACATGGCATTAACTTTGATTTGCGCAAATCAGGAAATCTATCCTTACGCAAATGTAACCAAACAAGATCTCCAGGTCCAAACACAACATGTTTTCTACCCTTATCTCCAGCAAGTTTATATTTAGCATTCATACGCTCAATGTTTTCCTTAGTTAACTCATGTATTTTTAAAATCAATTCAGCACGTTGTTTAGCATCAAAATTAACCTTCTCCGAAGATGGAAGAGGCAACAAATCAATAGGTGCACGAGGTAGGAAACCATACACAATTTCAAAAGGGCACATCTTAGTAGTAGAATGCAATGAAGGATTATAAGCAAATTCAATATGAGGCAAGAATTCTTCCCACATTTTCTTATTATTCTTCAAAACAACCCTAAGCATAGTAGACAATGTTCTATTGACTACTTCAGTTTGTCCATCAGTTTGGGGGTGACAAGTAGTACTAAAAAGCAGTTTAGTCCCCAACTTAGCCCATAAACATCTCCAAAAGTGGCTTAGAAATTTAGTATCACGATCTGAAACAATAGTATTGGGCACACCATGCAAGCGAATAATTTCATGAAAGAACAAATCAGCAACATTAACGGCATCATCGCTTTTATGACATGGTATAAAGTGTGCCATTTTCGAGAATCTATCCACGACAACAAATATGTTATCCCTCCCCTTCTTTGTTCGAGGTAAACCTAAAACAAAGTCCATAGATATATCCTCCCAAGGAACACTAGGTACAAGCAAAGGCATATATAAACCATGAGGATTGAGTCGTGACTTAGCTTTTTTGACATGTAGTGCAGCGAGCAATAAAACACTCAACATCCCATCTCATCTTTGGCCAAAAGAAATGTGTAGCAAGTATGCCCTCCATCTTCTTCACGCCAAAGTGTCCCATTAATCCCCCTCCATGCGCCTCCTACAACAACAAAAGACGAATAGAGCTAGCTGGAATGCATAGCTTGTCAGCAGGAAACACAAATCCATCATTAACGACGAACTTGTTCCATGTTCTCCCTTCTTTACAATTCTGCAATACATCTTTAAAATCAGCATCATGCACATATTGATCTTTGATGGTCTCCAAACCAAATATTTTGAAGTCAAGTTGTGAAAGAATAGTATAGCGACGAGACAATGCATCAGCAATAACATTTTGTTTACCCTTCTTGTGTTTAATAACATAAGGGAAAGTCTCAATAAATTCAACCCATTTAGCATGTTTAAGATTCAGTTTAGCTTGACTTTTAATATGTTTCAAAGATTCATGATCAGAATGTATAACAAATTCTTTAGGCCATAAATAATGTTGCCATGTCTCTAAAGTCCAAACAAGAGCATATAATTCTTTATCATAAGTAGAATAATTCAGACTAGGCCCACTCAATTTTTCAAAAAAATATGCAACAGGTTTGCCATCTTGTAATAACACACTCCTAATCCAATTCCACTAGCATCACATTCAAGCTCAAAAGTTTTATTAAAATCAGGAAGTTGGAGTAAAGGAGCATGTGTCAACTTATCTTTCAATACCGTGAAGGCTTCTTCCTGTGCGGTACCCCAAACAAAAGGCACATCCTTCTTTGTAAGCTCATTGAGAGGTGCGGCAATGGTGCTAAAATCTCTCACAAAACGCCTATAGAATCCAGCAAGGCCAAGAAAACTCCTCACTTGTGTGACCGTTTTGGGCTACGGCCAACTCTCAATAGCTTCAATCTTGGCTTTATCAACTTCAATTCCCTGTGGAGTAACAACATAGCCAAGAAAAGACACTCAGTCGGTGCAAAAGGTGCACTTCCCAAGGTTACCAAACAAACGTGCATCACGTAGAGCAATAAAAACAGCACGTAAATGTTCCAAATGTTCCTCCAAAGTTTTGCTATAAATCAATATGTCATCAAAGTAAACTACCACAAATCGTCCAATGAAAGCACGTAACACTTTGTTCATTAATCTCATGAAAGTACTAGGTGCATTAGTTAACCCAAAAGGCATGACTAACCACTCATATAATCCAAACTTAGTTTTAAATGTTGTTTTCCATTCATCCCCCAATTTCATATGAATTTGATGGTATCTGTCGTGGAATTGTCACGTCAGATGTCCTTAGTGTCAGGACTTAGTCGCGAGGCCAACGCATCTATGTGGTAGCTTGAGAGGGGTTGAGC
Organism: Triticum aestivum; assembly: GCF_018294505.1. Lineage (NCBI taxonomy): Eukaryota > Viridiplantae > Streptophyta > Magnoliopsida > Poales > Poaceae > Triticum > Triticum aestivum. The sequence continues at coordinate 374,903,630 of NC_057807.1, forward strand.
GGAATCGAGAGACGCAACACAAGACAGGGATTTAGACAGCTTCGGGCCCCGGGAAACATCATCCGGTAAAAACCCTACATGCTGTTTGAGGCTAGGTCTCATTATGATCACGAGGGAGTCGCCGTAAACCGGCTCTCCTCTTTGTGTCTAGCCCTAAGATTGTTTCCCTTGCTTGTCGCTTGTCCCTCTTTGGGGAGCCCTGCCCCTCCTTATATATGTTGAAGGGGCGGGTTACATGTGGAGTCCTATTAGGATTAGGACTAATCTATCTCTAATACAAACCGGATACAAGTCCTGGTCTTAACTCCTTGTAAGGTAAATATTCCTCATGCCTTTCCTCTTAAACCGGCCCACAATAGTTGAACCGGCCTTCATGAACCGCCAGACGGGCCACCGGGTCTTGTCGCTCCTCTGACCCGTCCGTCGGGTCACCAGTGAGTTACAACATCCTGGCGGGTTGCTGGTTGTCGGTGTACTAGAGTAGGGGTACCCTAGTATCCCGAACTTGTGCACGGGCAGTTGCAGCACCCCGCGGCAAGGCTTGCCGGGCGACCGCCAAGGTCCTCCGTGGTTCCCTTGGAGCCATTCAAGAACAAAGTATTCGAGCCAAGAGACAAGATCCCGGCAAGAGGAGCTTGCCAGGAAGGCCAACCAAGGCATCTCAAGGAACTTGCCGCGACGCGCCACGCGTCCCGGCAAGGCCTGGTGAGCGACAAGCTTCCGGGCGCGACAAGACAACAGCCGCGGCAAGGTGCTTGCCGCGACAAGCTACCACCCTGTACTCGCGCTCCAGCGCATCCACCAATGTGTCGCCCTGGGGCCTTCCCAGGCACGCGTGGCGAGAGGCTGTGCATCCAGCGGTGCGAGGTGGCAAGCGGCGCTGACAAGATCACCATCATGGCGAACGGTGGCGCCCCTGACGGTCCCTTCCTGTACTGTTTGGGCGACACAGACGGGCATTTAATGCCCTTGTCCCCTGCCGTCAGGGTTAGGTAGGATACACTGTACAGGTAGCTGTACCAACTACAACTCTTTTTACGTTTTTACCCTCGTCTACATTGCCACCTGTCGGTGACCCCTTTAGCGTATAAAAGGAGGCCCACGTGCAACGTAGAGAGGGGAGGGGAGGTTCGGTTCATTCGGAAGCCAGAAACACACTTAGCTCTCTCGAGCAAGAACATAATACAGTCAGACAAGCAGCAGTAGGAGTGTTATCTCTCCGGAGAGCTCCGAAGCTGGGTAAACTGCTCGTGTGCTTCGCCTCGATCCGCTCTTCGTGCGATCTCCGCCCCCCGCCGAACCGAAAGGGGCTCGGTCCGCCGGTCCCATAGGTGTTCGTGGATCAGCTTCCCCGACATCTTTGGCGCGCCAGCTCGTGTGCTTCGCCTCGATCTGCTCTTCGTGCGATCTTCGCCCCCCGCCGAACCGAAAGGGGCTCGGTCCGCCGGTCCCATAGGTGTTCGTGGATCAGCTTCCCTGACATCTTTGGCGTGCCAGGTAGGGGGCGTCGAGATTGTGTGAATCCGATCCGGCGTTCACACGAGCTAGATCTTCATCTTCTTCATCGACATGCCACCGAAGAAGAAAACTTCAGCGGCAACTGCTCCGTCCACGTCGATCCCACCGCCACAGGAGCAAATGGGTGGTGGGGAAGACGCCGACGGAAGAACGGACTTCGACGAGGAAGCTCATGATGCTGCCAGGCCCAAGGACAAGGCTGCGCAAACCTCGGCGTCCATACATGTGCCGCGCCCGTCTCAGGAGGCGCAGGACCGACAACGTCATGGCACTCGCAGTGCCATACGTATATTAGGCCAAGATCAAGCTGGTGGATCTCGGGGTGCTCAGGACCAGCATGCATGCCTGCATGCTGGCACGAGCGAGACACGGTCGCCCGGACGGGATACTGCTCCTTCTAACATAGTTAGAAGTCCGAGCATATCCCGCTCCTCGCACCGTTCGCCACTGCCACCCACTACTCCAGCAGAAGCTTTGGCGCGAGCTCAACTGCTTCTGGATTACCCTCCAGCGAAAGACAAGATCGACCAATGGAGGGCCACTATTCAGTGTCTCATCGGCTTCGCCAACGGCGACACTCCACGGCAGCCGAGTGCATCGCTACCGCGGCAGAACCGCCAGGCATGAGCCGGTGGCGACGAAACTGGTGGGGGTGCAACCACCGTGCACTCTCCACCCCGAAGGCCAAGATCGCCGACTCGCCGGATCCACCTCGACAGCGACTCCACTGCATCGTCGGATCCATGAGCTCGTCGCGATCAATGCCAAGTTCTTCACGAACGACAGCAAGAAGATGCTCGTACTCGCATCGAGCGCCGAAGAGAAGCGCGACATCAATCCGACAAGCGCGCTGGGCCCTCTGTCGACATGCATGCGCCAGGGGAACCAGGCGACTTGCCGTACGCGGTAGGTTGCCCTGCGTTCACTCGTGAGCTGCGGCAAGTCTAGTGGCCCAGCACGAAGAATTTCAGACCAGATGTGCCAGAGAAGTACGACGGCAAGACGCATCCGTCGGAGTTCCTCAGCATCTACACCATCACGGTGCAAGCTGCCGGGGGACGGGACGACAAGATCCTTGCCAATTACTTCCCGCTGGTGCTCAAGCCCAATGTCAGATCCTGGCTCATGCACTTGCCGGACAACTCCATATCCTCCTGGGCTGACTTGTGCCATCAGTTTGTCGGCGCCTTTACAGGCGGCCACAAGCCTCATGGCCAAGAAAGCGACCTTCATCTGCTCGCCCAGAAGGAAGGAGAGCCCCTGCGTAAGTACATTCAAAGATTCAGTCGCGTACAGCACAACATCCCAGATGTCCACCCTGCCGCGGTAATCAGCGCGTTCCACCTTAACGTGCGAAACCGCAGGATGAGGGAGGAGATGGCGATGTGCAAGATCAGACACGTCAGTGAGCTATATGCCCTGGCCGACAAGTGTGCGCGTGCTGAAGAAGGGAGGAAACTCCCCGGAGAGAATACAGGAGCAGGAGGATCTGATAGTGAGGATGCCGCCCCGGCAAGGAAAAACCGGCGGCGGAACAACAGGAAGAAGAAAGGCAAAGATGTACTAGTCGTTGAGCAGTCCGGCAAGCAAGCCAAAGCTGGAAGCTCTGGCAAGGAGGTTGCCGCAGGCACCAACCACCAGGCTGTGACGATCGCCGATAAGCAGGACGGCACCAACAGGCAGTACTGCAAGATCCACCGCACCAAGGGCCATGACCTCCAAAGCTGCAAAAAGGTCGAGCAGCTTGTCGAGAAGTAGAAGGATGAATACGAGCGGCACGACAAGGAGAAGGTCCAGGAAGGTGTTGGAGGATCCGGCAAGAAACGCCCCGGCCGAGGAGGGCACCGCGGCAAGGCTAAGCAGCGGCAAGGAGACAGACCTCCCCGCGGCCGTGACAAGGATGAATATGACGATGACGATGAAGATATGGATGATGATGAGACCGATGAGCAGGAGTTTCAGAAAGCCACAGAGGTCCTGTGCGTTGACGGCGGTGCTTCTCTGCATACTTCACACCGCCAACTCAAGCAATGGGTGCGGGAAGTCAATGTGGCAGAACCACCAGTCGAGTCACGCAGGCCTCTGAAATGGTCCAGCACGCCTATCATCTTTGATATTGAGGACCACCCTGATCGCATAACTGCGGTCGGGTGCTTGCCGATGTTGGTTTCACCAACCATCCGCAACCTCAAGGTCACTAAGATGCTAGTTGACGGCGGGGCCGGCTTGAACCTGATCTCCTCCGCGGTACTCCGGAAACTCCAGATCCATGACAGCAAGCTCGAAGAGACCGGCACATTCCAAGGAACAATCCGGGAAGGAGCAAGCCGAAGGGAAAGATCACGTTGCCGGTAACATTTGGCAGCGAGTTAAACTTCAGGACTGAGAGGGTCACTTTTGATGTTGCTGATTTTCCATTGCCTTACAATGGAATACTTGGCCGTCCAGCACTCGCCAAGTTCATGGCAGCCTCTCACTATGCATACAACATACTGAAGATGCCAGGCCCGATAAGTGTCATCTCTGTCCCTGGAGACAAGAAGGATGCTCTTATCTGCGCCGACAAGATTTACCGGGAAGCAGCAGCCGCAATAGATCGCAGATCACTTGCCATTGAAGCTCCCGGGGGAAAGAAGAAGACCAAGTCCGGCAAGGGTTCTGATGCCCACTCTGGCAAGCGCACCTCTTCGGAGTGCTGCGCTACCGTCGAGGACGCACCATCGAGCTCTACCGACAAGTGTAAGAAGACAATGGTGGCTCCACCAGAGACCAAGAAGGTGACCGCCAAGGAGGACGGCACTGGTGGTACCTTCACCATCAGTGCCACTCTCGACCCTAAATAGGAAAGCGCGCTCGTTGCTTTCCTGCGGGCGAACATCGACGTGTTTGCATGGCAACTGTCTGACATCCCCGGTGTTCCCAGGAAAGTAATTGAGCACCATCTTGCTGTCTGTCCTCACGCGCGGCCCGTCAAGCAGAAAGTCAGGAAACAGGCAGTGGAGCGCCAAGAATTCATCGCGGAAGAAATCAAGAAGTTGGAAGCAGCAGGCCTTGTCAGAGGAGTGCTCCATCCTACGTGGTTGGCCAATCCTATAGTCGTGCGCAAGGCAAACGGGAAATGGAGGCTTTGTATCGACTTTACCGATGTTAATAAAGCTTGTCCCAAAGACCCATTTCCCTTGCCACGCATTGACCAGATTGTTGACTCCACGGCCGGATGTGACTTGCTTTCATTTCTTGATGCATACTCAGGATACCATCAGATCTTCATGGCACAAGAGGATGAGGAGAAGACCGCATTCATCACCCCATGTGGCACATACTGTTTTGTACGGATGCCTTTTGGTTTGAAGAATGCTGGTTCAACATTTGCAAGAGTAGTCCATGATGCTTTTGAGCCACAAATGCACAGAAATGTGGAAGCTTACATGGATGACATAGTGGTCAAGAGCAAGGACAAGGCAACTCTGATCCAAGATTTAGACGAAACCTTTGCGAATCTGCGCAAGATCAACCTCAAGCTTAACCCCGAGAAGTGCGTGTTTGGAGTCCCCTCCGGCAAGCTTCTCGGGTTCTTCGTGTCTCAGCGGGGAATTGAAGCCAATCCCGACAAGATCAAGGCCATTGAGCAAATTGAAGCACCAAAGCGCGTCAAGGATGTACGAAGACTTGCTGGTTGCGTGGCTGCTCTCAGCAGGTTTATTTCTAGGTCTGCTGAGTGCGCCCTGCCATTTTTCAATATATTGAAAAAGGCAGGTCCAATAGAATGGACTCCGGAAGCGGAGGCTGCGCTACAGGACTTGAAGAGATACCTGTCCTCCACTCCAATACTTGTCGCACCTAAGCCACAAGAGAAGTTGCTGCTGTATATAGCGGCAACCAATCAAGTGGTTAGTGCTGCGTTAGTAGCGGAGAGGGAGGCGGATGATGAGCCAGCAACCACGGCAAGTACATCCAGTGACAAGCAAGGGACTTCACCGGCAAGCTCTGGTCCCGACAAAGATAGATCTGCGCAGACACGTGAAGAGATGCAGAAGAGAATGGTGTAGCGCCCAGTTTACTTTGTCAGTTCCCTTCTGCAGGGGGCTAGATCAAGGTACTCTGGTGTGCAGAAATTGCTTTTCGGCCTTCTCATGGCCTCGAGAAAGCTGCGCCATTACTTCCAAGCACATGAGATCACTATCGTCACTCGCTTTCCGCTGAAGAGGATACTGCAAAATCCAGAAGCAACAGGCAGGATTGTCGAGTGGGCACTGGAACTGTCAAGCTTTGGCCTCAAGTTTGAAAGCACCTCAACTATCCAAAGCAGAGCATTGGTAGAGTTCATAGCAGAGTGGACGCCAACACCAGATGAAGAAATTCCAGAAACGAGCATCCCCGTCAAGGAAGCAAGCAAAGAGTGGCTGATGTACTTTGATGGTGCCTTCTCGCTGCAAGGCGCCGGTGCCGGCGTGATACTTGTTGCACCCACCGGAGAGCACCTCAAGTACGTAGTCCAGATGCACTTTCCCAAGGAGCAGGCAACAAACAATACTACAGAGTATGAAGGGTTGCTTGCCGGTCTCAGGATCGCTGCAGACCTTGGGATCAAGAAGCTCATTGTCAGGGGTGACTCGCAGCTCGTCGTCCGCCAAGTGAACAAGAATTATCAGAGTCCGTTGATGGAAGCTTACGTTGATGAAGTAAGAAAGCTAGAAGAGCACTTTGACGGCCTACAGATGGAACATGTTCCAAAAGCTCAGAATGACATTGCTGATGGCCTGTCGAAGTGCGCCGCACTTAAGTTACGTGTGGAACCAGGGATCTTTGTGCTCAAGCTGACTCAACCATCCGTAACACCATCAACTGGACAAAACAAGAAGAGGAAGTTGATTTCTGGTGACTACTTTCCAGCAGAGCTCCTCGAAGCCGCCGCCAAGAAGGTCCCCAAGATCAACACCAAGGATGCTAAGGAGCGGTCTGCTCCGACAAACCACAGGGTTTGCTCCGTTGAAGCAGACGCTCCCGACAAGTCTTGCTCCGGCAAGCTTGCCGGGGAACGTCAAGCTCCGGCTGAGCCGCAGGTTCTTGCCGTAGAAGCGGATGTTCCCGCAGCAGCAGATATGCCTTTGGTCCTTGTTGTCGAGCCGCAAGCTCCAGCATGGGCACAGCAGATTGTCCATTTCCTTCAGACAGGAGAACTTCCCGAAGAGCAATAAGAAGCGGAAAGAGTAGCCCGGCAGTCAAGTATGTACCAGTTTGTTGACAACACACTGTACAGAAGAAGACTCAACGGTGTGAAATTGAAGTGTATTCAACGGGAAGAAGGACAAAAGCTGTTGGAAGAGATACATGGAGGCATATGTGGCCACCACATTGGCACAAGAGCACTTGCCGGCAAAGCGTTCCGGCAAGGTTTCTTTTGGCCGACAGCCCTCCAGGATGCAACTGCACAAGTAACCAAGTGTGAAGCGTGCCAGTTCCATTCCAAGCAGATACACCAGCCAGCTCAAGCTCTCCAGACGATCCCTTTATCCTGGCCATTTTAGGTCTGGGGGCTCGACATCCTCGGCCCCTTTCCCCGAGCTGTCGGGGGCTTTGAGTACTTGTACGTTGCAATCGACAAGTTCACAAAGTGGTCGGAAGTGGAACCGGTGAGGAAGGTGACATCACAGTCAGCATTCAAGTTCTTCAGGTCAATTGTTTGCCGTTTCGGGATCCCTAAGAAGATCATCACCGACAACGGCACACAATTCATGAGCCGCACCTTCATGCAGTACGTCCAAGATCTTGGCGCCAAGGTCTGCTTCGCTTCTGTTGCTCATCCGAGAAGCAATGGTCAAGCAGAGAGGGCGAATGCTGAAGTGCTGCGCGGGCTCAAGACCAGAACTTTCGACAGGCTGCGCAAGTGCGGAAGAAACTGGATTGAGGAGCTGCCAGTGGTTCTTTGGTCGATCAGAACGACGCCAAATCGAGCCACTGGCCAGACACCTTTCGCTCTAGTCTATGGAGCAGAGGCAGTTCTCCCCACGGAACTCGTATACGGGTCACCTCGAGTGCTCGCTTATGATGAGCTCGAGCAAGAGCAGCTGCGACAAGATGACGCGCTGCTCCTTGAGGAGGACCGTCTTCAGGCTGCTGTACGAGCTTCTCGATACCAGCAAGCTTTGCGCCGCTACCATAGCCGCAAAGTTAATGCCAGAAGTTTCAAGGAAGGCGACCTTGTTCTTCGGCGCGTTCAGTCCGCCAAGAATTCCAACAAGTTGACACCGAAGTGGGAAGGCCCTTACCAGGTGAAACGAGTCACTAGGCATGGCGCTGTCCGCCTTGAGACCGAAGATGGCATTCCGGTGAGCAACTCCTGGAACATTGAGCATCTTCGTAAATTTTACCCATAGGGCGCGGTTGCCGGAACCCGTTCCGGCAACCACCTTTTGTACAAGTCTTGCTGATGTTGCATGTAATCCTTTGTACAAAACCGGGCGCAGACCCCGTGCATAAGTAAAACTCATGTGCTCCGCACATCTTGTCGATTTCGTGCTTTTTACTTTATATTTGCATGCATTATCTGACACTTTGTGCAGCACCTACCCCCGGTAAGCAATAACGATCCATAAGGCTCCATGTCTTTATTTTCTCTTCTTTCTTTTTCTCAAAAAGGAAGGTTCCCTTGCACAGAAGTTTGCCGGGGGGAAAGGAGAAGATAATGGTATGGACCAAGCGTCGCTCGAGGAAGTTTTGCCTTGCCGGGAAGCAAACGACAGAAAAGCTAAGTTGCCAAAGTTTGAGCGATCGGTTTTTAAATTTTGAAGTTATTCTCCTCGAACGACCGTACTTTGTATGGAAAACCTGTGCGCGGAGGAACCAACTCGTAGCTAGTTGCGCCCTTACTTTGTTTTCGAGTCCGCTCAACAATTTAAGTGAGCTGCGACTAGTTGCGACAAGGTTTCTTGTCGGAAGCGGCACCGCCAGCACGCTGCTGACGTTCCGCACTCAGCGCTCGCGGCTAAGGGGCCTGCACCGACAAGTTCCCTAAAAGCGTAGGGCAAAAACATACAAATGAAGGAATCAAGTAAAGGAAATAACATAGCAGACCTCTACCCAAAATAGAGTTATATTACAAGATAACTTGTCGCAGCTCTAACAGAATGTTCTCATAACATCATCCGCAGCGACAAAGGAAAAGAAAAGAAGGGCGGCCTAATCTACGCGATCGCCCTCAACCCTCTTGATCCCGCTCACCTTGTCCACGATGGGTGCGACAAGGGCCTTGAGCGCTTCCACGTCAGCATCCGGCGGCAAGGACTTGAGGACGTTGGTGAAGTTGAGGCCTGGGTTGCGGAAGGCCACCTTCATCAGCACCTTCTGGAGAGCGCCTGCGCAGATCTTGCGCGACTCGTCGGCCAGCTGCTTTGGGATCTTCTCCCGGAGTCGCTGGAGCACCGTCGCCACGCCTTTGAAGAACAAGCTGAGCTTGGCGCTGGGTTGGAGGTGCTCGTCGGAGGAGTACCCGAGATCCTCCATCCCCAGCTGCGCCAGCTCCCCGTTGATGGCGGCGGCAAGATCCACAAGACCTTCAGTCCAGTGCTCCACTGTCTCCCTGAAGGCGTCGTGGGCGGCAGCAGCATTCGCCAGCAGCGCCTCGTCGGCCTTGATCTTCTCCGACAAGGCCACCTCCCGCTCCTTGGCGCCGTCCAGCGTCTGAGTCAGAGGGGCCAGCTTCAGCTCGAGATCTGCATTGGAATCCTTGGCGGCGCTGAGCTCCTTGCTCCTATCAGCGAGAAGACCCTGCAGCTCACAATGAGCGGCAGCATCCTTCTCACGCTCATGCTTGAGCGCGGCGAGCTCCTCGCCGCTCGCCCTGAGATCTGCTTCCAGCTGCGCCACCTTTGTTTCCAGCTCCTTCTTGGCGGCCTCGGCAGCTGCGGCAGCATCCTTTGCTTCCTTGAGGGCCCCGCCAATTGCTTGCTCCCGCGCACCAAGCTCCTCCTCGTGGCTGTCAAGGTTCACCTTGCGCTGCGCCAACTCTCCTTCTTGCGCAAATAGATTCTCGGCGACAAGCCGTTGCTTCTCTTCAACTTCAGCCTTCTCGAGAAGGAAAGCTTTCCGCTCCTCGAGAAGTTGCTCCCGCTCCTCCGCTAGAGACCGGAGAGCCTCCTGCCTGAGACCCCGGAGCTCCTCTGCGTGCTTCTCAATATCCACCCCGCCTTCGCGACAAATGCTTCTCGGGAAGCCAGCTTGGCTTGTCGGGCACGGTAAAGGGACAGCAGCTGCCGCAGCAGCCGCTCCTCCTCAGGCTCGTCGCTGCTGCTGCTTGGCGCGTCGACCAGCGCCAGCCCAGCTGAGGCGAGCACCTCTTCGTCGAAAGTCTCTCCTTCGACCGGCGCCCTGGAGCTCGACGCCCAGGGGAGCTTGATGAAGACTCCATCGCCGGCCTTTAAGTAGGCGCCGGGCTGGGGCTCTTCGGAGCCCGGCGCCGCGGCAGCGGCAGAGGGATCGGTGGTCGGTGCAGCGCCTGGCGCTCCTGCGGCCTCGGGGCCGTCAGTGCGATCGCCGGATTCCTCGCCAGCTTCTGCAGCGGCAGCCTTGGCGGCCTCTTCGCCGGCGGGATCATCAGCGCCGGCCTCTTCTTCGGTGGCGGTGGCGTCGTCATTGTTGTCGCGCGCGTCCTCCTCGCTTGTGGCCTCGGTCTCCATTGGATCCGCGGCAGGTGGATCTGACGACCGAAGAAGGGAGAGAAGTCAAGCAAATGCTCAAGAAGAAAATCAGAAGAAGAAGAATCCAAGGGGAGTTTCCAGGCAAAAGGGTTACCTGTGCTAGGATCCGTAGTCGCGGTCTCCACCTCCGGAGGATCACTGGCGCTGTCCCTTGCCGGAGAACTGCCCCTTGCCGGAGAATTCTCCCTTGCCGGAGAATGCTCCCTTGCCGGGGGATCCTCCCTCGGCGGTGTAGTCGAAGCAGATGGCGCTTCGGGAGCAGCCTCCGGGCCCTCCTGGTGAGGCTGCTCTACTCCTACACAAACCAACAGACAGATATCAGCAAAAGAAGAACACCCATGCGCGATTGATAGCATGAAGTAAATTATACACTTACGCTGGGGGCTGCTTCAGTGAGTAGTTGCCGGGTCCGGCAAGGTGGTCTCAGGCGTGTCCCCCGTTGCCGCGGTGGGATCATCCTCGATGACAATCACCGGGACCTTGGCTCTCTTCGCCGCTCTCTAGGCCAGAGTCCTGAAAAGAAACGGATCCGGAGTGAAGCAAATCAGATACAAGACGCACATCAAGAATTGAAGAATTACAAGTACAGCAAATAAACTTACTCCTCTTCTTCTTCGTCGGAGCTGAGCGCGGAGAGATCGAAGTCCGGCTCGCCTCCGGTGCGACGAGGCGGAGGAGAAGGCTCCCTTGTCCGCTTGGCAGGGGCGGTGGCGGTGGATCGGGAAGGCCCCGCTCCAGTTGCCGCAGCAGCGTGAGGAGCTCCCGCGGCAACAGTGCTTGCCGCGGTCGAGCGCGTCGTGCGCTGCGACGGCTGTTGTCTCGTCTGCCGCCCCGCCACATCCCCGGCCCTGCGGAGACGCCTTCTTGGTGGAGCTGGGGGCTCCGCTTGCGGCGAGCTGGCTGAAGGTGGGGAGGAGGAGGAGCCGATCTGCAACGGGTCGCCCGCGCCCTCGGCGGGCTCGCTCGACTCTGATTCAGGCCCGACAAGTTCTTCCTCGCCGACAAGCTCTTCTCGCTCGGCAAGGCTTGCCACCTCTGCTGCCTCCGCCTCCTCCAAGGTGAATCCAAATGCGCCCGCGGCAGCTGCTGCCGCCGCCTCCTCCAGCCTAGTGGCGATGCGCTGCATCTCCGCGTCGGTGGTGTCGTGGGTGAGGCTCTTCTGCTCGTCGGAGCGGACCGGCACTTCGACCAAGCTGTCGAAGAACTCCTGCACGACGTCGTCTGCGGGCTCTTGCCAAGTTGGGATGATCCCATGCGAGTCGCACAGCGGCATCATTGCACGGATGCGGTCAAGCGAAGAATTGTTGCACAACGGAACGACATTCTACGACAACATAAATGGATGTTGGGGATCGTGCTTGAAGAGCTCCAGGAGCATCGCGTCGATCTCCAAGACGGTGAAATTGAAGTTGAGGCCTGGGCGCAGCCTCATGATATCCGTCGAGTTCTGGAACTCCCAGGCGGGCCTCCCCCTCTCCTTCAGGGGGGCGATGCAACGGCGGAGGAAATCTGCGCCAACAGCGCCTACGGTGAGCCCGGCAAGCCTAAGGCGCAAGATTCGGGTGACGGCAATCTTCAGCCTGTCATCCTCCGGGGCCACGTTACTCCAATCGTTGCCGCGTACTATTGGGGTTTGGCGCCGGGCGGTGAATGGCTGCGGGTTCTCCTCGACGATCCAGCACCAATCTGCTCTTCACTCCTCCCACTTGCTGCGGAGCTCTCCCTCCAGATAGGCTTCCTTCTTGCCGACCCTCGAGATCCAGGCGATTCCGCCGGCAAGGGGCTCTCCTCTCTCGACTCGGGGGATAAAGAAGTGGCGGAAGAGGGCGACATTTGGGTGGACTCCGACAAAGTTTTCGCACAGATGTGCGAAAACTGCCATGGTCAGAACGGCGTTGGGGGTGAAATCAAGGAGGCGGAACCCGTAGGTGTTCATGATGTCGCAAAAGAATTCAGAGAAGGGCGGGCAGAGCCCGCAGTAGAAGAACAGCGCGAAGAATGGGTACCCGTTCGGAGCCAGCCTCGAAGCGGCGGCGGAGAGTACCCTCGTGCGCGGATGCGCTCGTGTCTCCGTCGACCAGAAGAGGTAGTAGTACTCCCTCAGCTCCTTCGCGTCGAGCTGAGGGGGGAAGATGGCGCGCTCCTTTCGCAGAGCCGCGAGCCGCTGCGCCTCGGCTGACTTCACGCCCTTCCCCTTGTCGGCTTTCGGAGCCATGGCGGAGGTGGCGGGGGAGAACGGCGGCGTCGGTGGCGCTGGTGGCAATGGGGGGCGGAGTGATGCTCTCTTTCGGCTTTGGGAAGAAGGGGGGAGCAGCGGAGATTTCCCAAGATTGGAGCAGTAACCGATGAGGAGGACGAACTGCCCCTGTTGCCCCTGCTTATAAAGAGGGAGGGGGCGGACGTTTCGCCCTTCCGAATAAAGAAACCGCCCACGATCTCTCCCACGATGCCACATTCGACGCGTGCCGTTGGGGAGGGCGCGGTGGATCCGGAGCAAGATTCGGCGTAACCCAGGCCGCGCGTGCCCATGCCCTATTTTGGGCCTGGCCCAACAGCGCTCGGCACCGTGTGTGGCCCAGGCCCGGGGGCTCCTGTCGGTGTACTAGAGTAGGGGTACCCTAGTATCCCGAACTTGTGCACGAGCAGTTGCAGCACCCCGCGGCAAGGCTTGCCGGGCGACCGCCAAGGTCCTCCGTGGTTCCCTTGGAGCCATCCAAGAACAAAGTATTCGAGCCAAGAGACAAGACCCCGGCAAGAGGAGCTTGCCGGGAAGGCCAACCAAGGCATCTCAAGGAACTTGCCGTGACGCGCCACGCGTCCCGGCAAGGCCTGGTGAGCGACAAGCTTCCGGGCGCGACAAGACAACAGCCGCGGCAAGGTGCTTGCCGCGACAAGCTACCACCCTGTACCCGCGCTCCAGCGCATCCACCAACGTGTCACCCTGGGGCCTTCCCAGGCGCGCGTGGCGAGAGGCTGTGCATTCAGCGGTGCGAGGTGGCAAGCGGCGCTGACAAGATCACCATCGTGGCGAACGGTGGCGCCCCTGACGGTCCCTTCCTGTACTGTTTGGGCGACACAGATGGGCATTTAATGCCCTTGTCCCCTGCCGTCGGGGTTAGGTAGGATACACTGTACAGGTAGCTGTACCAACTACAACTCTTTTTACGTTTTTACCCTCGTCTGCGTTGCCACCTGTCGGTGACCCCTTTAGCGTATAAAAGGAGGCCCACGTGCAACGTAGAGAGGGGAGGGGAGGTTCGGTTCATTCGGAAGCCAGAAACACACTTAGCTCTCTCAAGCAAGAACATAATACAATCAGACAAGCAGCAGTAGGAGTGTTATCTCTCCGGAGAGCTCCGAAGCTGGGTAAACTGCTCGTGTGCTTCGCCTCGATCCGCTCTTCGTGCGATCTCCGCCCCCCCGACGAACCGAAAGGGGCTCGGTCCGCCGGTCCCATAGGTGTTCGTGGATCAGCTTCCCCGACATCTTTGGCGTGCCAGCTCGTGTGCTTCGCCTCGATCCGCTCTTCGTGCGATCTCCGCCCCCCGCCGAACCGAAAGGGGCTCGGTCCGCCGGTCCCATAGGTGTTCGTGGATCAGCTTCCCCGACACTGGTAAATCGCCAGGTTTGGGCGGGTCACCAGATGAATATCGCCAAGTGCCAGCGGGACCTCAAATAAACCGCCAAGTCCGGCCGGGTTAACTTCCGACCGGTTTACACTGCGGGGTATATCCCCGACATTAGCCCCCAAGTTTAGCTTGGATTTATCCATGGTAAACTTATGTTGCAAAATAAACACCAGAACAAAATTGGCAGGTTGTGCTCCGGGTTAAGAATTCTTGTAGACCGGCACCTGATCGTCCTTAAGTCCTTGTCATTTCCTCCTTCTAGAAAATCCGGGTCAATAACCAGCTTCATACTCAAATTGCTGATGTTGGCTTCTTATAGAAAAAATATTGTGAAGAATAATCCACTTGAGTCGGCTTCCAAAGCGCCGGTTTAGGAAATATTGGTCTTGAAATACTCATCTGATATTCAACCGGTTTGAAGATGCAGAACTTGCCGGTTTTATCATTGCCAAAGACTGCCTGTAGCCCCAAGTCTTGAGCAGAACAAAGTGATGGTTTAAGACTTGCTTCAATAAATGTTGCAACCTTGAAGAAATCCGGTTTATTCATCTTAATCATATAAACTGAATATTCCACACATGTAGCCCCCAAGTGTCGGGTTGCCATACTTGCAGCAACCTGGGACTTGTAATTGTCTTATACTCATAAAAACTTCAACCAGCGTAGCCCCCAAGGGCCGGGCCATTATGCAATAATGAGCAGGGACTTTGTAGATATAACCATGTAAATTTGAACAGCAATGTGTAGCCCCCACGGGCCGGCTTAGTAAGATAATACTAAGCTGGGACTTTGTATATAATTGATAATAACATCATATAATATAGTCTCCACCATGGGGCTTGAACCCACGTCCACAAGGTTAAGAGCTTTGTGCTTTACCAACTGAGCAGTGGATCCTTCAATATAATGGAATAAGGCTTGTGTACCTTGAATTTTAACAGGAGCAATTGGTAGCCCCCAAGGGCCGACTCATTATAATGTGATGAGTCGGGTCTTCAATAATATGAGCAAACAATTACTTTGCATTAGCCCCCAAGTGTCATGGTGCATGCTTACGGCGACATGAGACTTGCACATTTGATGTAATCTCAATTTAAATAATGTAGCCCCCAAGTGCCGGGTCGTAAGCCTGCAGCGACTCGGGACTATTCCTTCAATTGTAGAATAAATCATATCCATTAATAATATGATAACCATTGCACTAAAAGCGACTTTGAAAACCTCAATTATAATATTGATTATTGATAACCATAATAAAAATCCAGCCATGTTGGCTATTAAAGATAACATAATCTGGTATGAAAAACCTTATCATTCAATATCATAATGAAAATTCAGCCAAGTTTGGCTATTTGAATAATATAACCCAATGATTTATAAGCGCATGATTCCAATGGCGCAATCCAAATAGGTACTGGCGACTTATAGTCCAAAGCCAGGCCGGGTTAACAAACACCGGATAATTTCTCATCATGCTTTATTCAACCTGTCTCTGCATACAACAAGTTTAAAGTGTCCTGGTGGTTTACCGCCGGACGGGTCATAATGCCCAACATATAACCCAGGTTTATAACCAAGGCTGCACTTAAGAATAATCAATGAAATATATCATACCTGTGACATTGAATCACATCATTGGTTTACCAACTTTTTGTAGTAAGGGTGATAACCCCAATCTTGAGTAATGATAACTCCTTTCATACTGTGTCGGTTTATGATAAAACCGTACCGGGTTGTGATAAACACCGGTTTAACCATATATAATACTGGCGACTCGTAGTCAAACCAGACCGGGCGGATAGTCTCCGGATTATGATTTGATCATGTACTGACAGTTTGTAATTGAAAGTCAAGCCGGGTTAATGAACACCGGTTTACTCAATAATAGGATGGTAACAGGAAATCAGACCGGGCAGATAGTCTCCGGATTAAGATTGACCGTGTTCCGCCAATTTGTAATTGACAGTCGAACCGGATTAACAATGTCGGTTTAAAAAATGCAAAAAAAAATCAAATAACAGTTATGAAAAAAATATGGAAGCAAAGGCAATGATAAAACCGTTTGCAAAAAGAGGCTTTACTGAGCCGATCAGATGGTGTTACCATGGTCGGACACGACCAAGCTCCCAATAAGGTGTAGCTATGGTTCAAGTCAGCCAGGTCCCCAACTGAAACCGTGGCATTATGCCGATCAAGTGGCGTGGCAATGGTTCAGGTTCGACCAAGCCCCCAAGTGACTCTATGGCCTTAGGCCGATCAAGAGGTGTGACTGGTTCAGACTTGACCATGTACCCAAGTGATCTGGTGGCTTTCGCCTATCAAAAGGTGTTGCATTGGTTCGGACACGACCAAGCCCCCAAGTGATATTGTGGCACTAGGTCGATCAAGAGGCGTGGCTATGGTTCGGATACGACCAAGCCCCCAAGTGATCAATAATATGATAAGCCAATAAGGCATGATACCCATGTTTGAACCGCGCATCATGGCAGCAGGTCCTCTTTGGCACCCTTTAACTTTTTGCAAGAGATAAGTCCTTCTTGAACTGGGATTTTGAACCGGATATTGAGAGCTTCAAAGCTTTGTGGGAGACATCTTTCCCTTGAACCGGATTGTAAACCGGAACCTTCATTTTCAGCCGGAAATTTTCTGATGGCCTTTCAACTCGAACTTGCAAGAAGTTAATTCCTTTTTGAACCGGACATTTTTAAACCGGATTTGAGCGCTTGAGAGCTTTGTAGGAGAATATATTTCCCTTGAACCGGATTTTAAACCGGAATCCTTTCTGATGATCCGGAACTTCTTCATTGAGCCGGGATTTTGTAACTGTCATATACTTACTAAGCCGGAAATTTTTTGATGGCCTTCAAATACCAGTAGCCTCCGGGACCGGGTTATCTTTCCCTCCATCATCCTGGGGTTCTTAAATTTGCTGAAACTGGCAAGACTTGCTGAGTCATATCATCGTAGCCCCCGAGTCTTAAGATGACTCAAGGAGTTGTCTTGAGATTCTCCGTATTTGACCATAGCAGAAGGTATATATCATTGGTGTTGATAATGCGATGTAAATCCACAGAAGGTTGAGGTGACTGCGGCGGGTTATAAATGATCCTGTATGAGCCATGTCAACAACTCGGCCAATGGTTCCTTTCAACTGGCTGTTTTGAGGTTAACCAAACTGTAGTTGCAGTGATTTGTGCGCATGCCCATTGAACCATCCAGCGCAGACATCGGCTGATGATAACTTGCCTCCAATTTGCTGAAAGAAAACCGGGCTACCCAAGCTATGACTTGCTCATACGCAATAAATAGCTCAGGCAGACAGGTGCGGCCCGGTATGTTGATGTAGACCAGGCCACAGGGACGGCGACTTGCGCACGTTCATTCACCGGGTGGTATGACACGGACGAAAACACCGATGCAGAACGTTGCTAGCACGTGCTCCGTGCCCGTAATATAACGCCTCATTTGTAATGAACAATTGTCCTGCGTCAAAAAATATCACAAGCCAAAGTAATTGTTCACACAAAAAACAATGTGCTATGAAAACAAACCGGATGGATATCACCTGACGTTTTTTGTTTGGACAACGGATGATCTGTCCGTAGATAAATTTTTCAGTACTGTTACTGAATTCCCTTTGATCCATATATGTATCCAAAGCATATTTGTGTCGATCACCTCGAGGACATTGCCAAATGCTGCCACAGCTCTCACCCTCGATATCTTGCTAAGCTTTGATAAATAGTGCAGCCGTGTTTGACTGGTCAACAATAACCAGTCTACAGTCGTGCGTACAACTCGCCAGTAGTCATCAAACCTTTTTTTTTCATCTGAGCACATCTTCTCTGCTCTCTTTAAGAGCAGCCGGATCAAGGGGCTGGCGGCGCGCAGACCGAACTGTGGGGGTGCCCGGGAGCACAAGGCGGCCAGGCGAGACCGCAACCCGGCGGGGGCGCGGGGCAGGAGCCGGCCTAGGGAGGCAGAGCCGGGTGACCGAGGTGCAGCGGTGAAGCAGCCTGGCGAGGCAGAGTCGGCCAGGAGCGGGAGGCCGCACAGAGCCGGCGCAAGGCCGGGTCGCGCGCGTGGCCGGCGAGGTGGCGAACAGGGTCGGGCGTAGCCGGGTCGCGGGATGCTGGAAGAGGCCGGCCGGACTGTGGGGAAGCAGCCCAGCGTGGAACCAGAACGGCACGGACCCGGCAGGGGCGAGCGGGAGGACGGACGCGCAGGAGGCCGGGTTGTGCGACCAGCCTGGTCGGACGGGCATGAAGCCGGATGCGGCCAGGCTCGGGGAGGTGACCCGGAGCCGGCACAGGCCGGGAGCACAGATGGCGGACGAGCTCCGGCTTCTACAACGGTGAGGCTGACCGGTCCTTTTAGGAGAATTAGCACGGCCCCTTCCAATAGAGGTGGGACGGCTTGTGGAGGCTCCGGCGATGCGGGACCGCGGCTCGCGGAGGCGCTGGTAAAGGCCGAATCGACTTGCGGAGCGTTGAGGCGACTCACGGCCTAGCGGAGCAACCGAGGCGGGTTGAAGCAGCTGAAATTGCAGGTCAGCGGTGAAAACACATCGGCCACTAGCCACTTGAGTGCAAGGCCGCGCCGGCGACTTGCAAAGGTGGCAATGAGGCCAAGGCGGAAGTAAAATCTATGTCAACGAAGGCAGCCATAGCAACAAGACGATCGGTTTGCTCAATGGCTCAAGGCAACGGAGGTTGGTGACTTTCCAGCGATTCAGCCAACCGGCAAGGGCCTTCGGTCGGCGGTGATTCAGCATAGAATTGGCGACTCAAGGCCTGCTTGGGGGCGATTTAAAGGCGGGGGCGTGCGGTAGCCAAACCGTCCGCGGTAGCGAGATCCGGCGGGACATCAGTTCAGGGCGCATCGACAGAGGAGGCAGCTTTCTGAAGCAACAGCCACGAGACCCTGGCGACTCAGCCTAGGAACATAGCGGTATGGCAATTAAAATGAGCTCATGGCTTGAGGCACCGCAGCGGGTGTGGAGGCTGGTGACTCACCGGCAGTGATAGAGGAGGTCGACAAAGCCGGCAGCGATAGTAGCCTCCGGGGCGGCCGATTTGGAGGCATCGGTGACTTGAAGCCGCGCGTGGAGCTAAACCGCTTAGGCGAGCCGACGGAGGTGAAACGGATCAGCCCGGTGGTCGGCAGTCGACGAGGCGGCCGGTGGTTTGAGCAGGGCAGACCGGATTGACCATAGCAATGGCGAAGAGGGTCGCGCGAGGCGGTTTGGCACAGCTGCGCGAGTGGAGTCAATGGTGTGGTGATTTAAGGCAGCAGGTGGAGGTGTCCCAGACTTGTGGTGATTTGGAGGCGGCGGTTCAATTCGACCACAACGGCGACTTTGGCGAAGCCGCAACTCGCGGATGGTCCTTGAAGCAGCCCAGCAGTGGAAAACGGCTTTGTCTGAAACTGAATTGGTTGATTTGTTTGACTGACATAATGGCAGCTCTCAGCAGATGGGCAGTTTAGATGCAGTGCAGGCCTGCAGTCTAGGAATCGAGCACGGTGGTTTAATACAGCACGGCCTGCGGTTAAAGCGGCTTGACCCTGGAGCTATGGCGATTTGTTCGGAGACGGCTCAGCAGAGGTAGCAGCTCGTGGCGGGAGTGGCGGACCGAGGCCGGCGAGTGGTGGCGCTTGATGAGAATCCCGTCGGTTTCGCCGATGCATGAGTGCTTCAAAAAAGCTAGTCTGTCTTTGAGTTGCATCACCTTTTGGTATTATCAACTCGGCAACCTCATAACGGCGCAGCAGCAAATATCAATCTTTTGTTGACCTTGGATTCAAAGCGTCGTAGATACATCACTTGTATAGTAAACCTTGTCTCGGACTCGGCGTATTGAAACGACGGCGGACAGATCGCGTGCAAGGGCGGCAGCACAACACGTAACAGTAAAATAGTCTCGACCTTCTGCCGCAGAACACCTTTGTCAATCTTGACCGACGAACTTATAACAGATGTCAATTTTTCCTTGCAAGCTTCTCGAACCTTAAAAAAGATCCCTCCAAGAACTCAACACCACCGTACGTGGACCCCACGGTGGGCGCCAACTATCGTGGAATTTTCACGTTAGATGTCCTTAGTGTCAGGACTTAGTCGCGAGGCCAACGCATCTATGTGGTAGCTTGAGAGGGGTTGAGCGGAATCGAGAGACGCAACACAAGACAGGGATTTAGACAGCTTCGGGCCCCGGGAAACATCATCCGGTAAAAACCCTACATGCTGTTTGAGGCTAGGTCTCATTATGATCACGAGGGAGTCGCCGTAAACCGGCTCTCCTCTTTGTGTCTAGCCCTAAGATTGTTTCTCTTGCTTGTCGCTTGTCCCTCTTTGGGGAGCCCTGCCCCTCCTTATATATGTTGAAGGGGCGGGTTACATGTGGAGTCCTATTAGGATTAGGACTAATCTATCTCTAATACAAACCGGATACAAGTCCTGGTCTTAACTCCTTGTAAGGTAAATATTCCTCATGCCTTTCCTCTTAAACCGGCCCACAATAGTTGAACCGGCCTTCATGAACCGCCAGACGGGCCACCGGGTCTTGTCGCTCCTCTGACCCGTCCGTCGGGTCACCAGTGAGTTACAACGTCCTGGCGGGTTGCTGGTAAATCGCCAGGTTTGGGCAGGTCACCAGATGAATATCGCCAAGTGCCAGCGGGACCTCAAATAAACCACCAAGTCCGGCCGGTTTACACCGCGGGGTATATCCCCGACAGTATCCACTATGCAAATCAACTTTGGAGAATATTGTAGAGCCACTCAATTCATCAAGCATGTCATCTAGCCTAGGAATAGGATGACGATAACGAATAGTAATATTATTAATGCATCTACAATCAACACACATACGCGATGTACCATCCTTTTTCGGCACTAAAATAATAGGAACATCACAAGGACTAAGGGATTCACGTATATAACCTTTGTCGAGAAGCTCTTGTACTTGACGCATAATCTCCTTCGTCTCCTCTGGATTGGTACGGTATGGTGCACGGTTGGGTAGGGATGCATCGGGAATTAAGTCAATTTGATGTTCAGTCCCTCGAATAGGTGGTAATCCTGGTGGCACGTCTTGTGGGAAGACGTCAGCGAACTCCTGCAAAATGTTAGTGACAACAGGGGGCAAAGAGGAAGGCACGTCCTTGGATGAAAATAATGCCTATTTGCACACAAAAGCATAGCAAACAGATTTGCTAAAATCTAGCTCATCAATATCAGATTTAGTGGCAAGTAAACATGCACTTTTCAATTTAATTTCAGAAGCAACACTAGATGGTTTATTATTAGGCTTCATTTGTTGCTCAAATTCTTTTGCCACAATCTGATTTTCACTCTTATTCTTCTCCTGTTTTGCTTTATTAGCTCTATTAATATCATCTTTCAAAATGGAATCAGGATTCATAGGAAACAAAGTAATATTTTTATCCTTATGAACAAGAGTATACTGATTGTTTCTACCATGGTGGACAGAATTATAATCAAATTGCCATGGTCGACCAAGTAATAAGGAACATGGTTGCATAGGTACCACATCACAATCAACATAATCAGCATATGTAGAGATACTAAAATGCACACAAACAGTACGTGTTACCTTAACCTTGCCACTGTTGTTGAACCATTGGATGTAGTAAGGATGTGGATGTGGTCTTGTGGTGAGAGATAGCTTCTCCACCATCTCCATGCTAGCCAACTTGTTGCAGCTCCCTCCGTCTATGATAACGCGCACAGAACGTTCCTTCACAACTCCCTTTGTATGGAACAAATTATGCCTCTGATTTTGCTCAGCTTGTGTGACCTGAACACTCAAAACACGTTGAGCAACTAAACATTCATACTTGTCAGTGTCTTCAGGAGCCATGTATTGTGTCTCATGATCAGAATCATATCCACCATGTTCTTCACGTGTAATAAGGGCCAAAGTCTCCTCATCATAGTCAGTAGCAGACTCATACCCACCATCCTCAATAGCAATCATCACATGCTGAGATTTGCATTCTCGCGCATAATGACCTCTTCCCTTACAACGATGACAAATAATATCACTTGTGTGCCCTGTTGATGCCATGGAAGAAGAAGAGCTCTATGTAGGTCCGGCAGGTGCGCTCTTGGCAGATAGTGGTGGTTGTGCCTGCTTTCTTGTGTCACGGCTGGAGGTGGCACCTGATGGAGGTGCTGGTGTAGTGGAAGTAGAAGATGCACGCGGTGTCCATGAGGAAGGTCGACCTGCAGAAAAGTTAGTGCACGCCATTGCTTGTCGATCCTGCACTTCACGTTCAGCTTTACAAGCAAGATGGAATAAACGAGTGATATTAGTATACTCCTTATACTCTAGAGTGGTTTGAATCTCTCTATTTAATCCACCCATAAAACGTGCAAGCATAGCTTCATTCTCCTCAACAATACCACATCTAATCATGACAGTTTGTAATTCCTGATAATATTCTTCTACAGAATTTTTTTCCTTGTCTTAAACGCTGCAATTTTCGAAGCAATTCACGTTGATAATATGGTGGAACCTACGCATAGAAATTTTCAAAGCAGCCCAAGTAGATGGAATAGGATATAATCTACAATGTTCAGACCACCATACACATGCAAAACTAGTGAAAGCACAAACAGCAGCAGCAACCCATCTCTCCTCGGGATATTGTAAACATGTAAAACGTTGTTCAGTTTCTAACTCCCAAGTAAGATATATATCAGGAACATATCTACCCTCAAATGGTGGAATATTCAATTTCACTTTAGGAACATGGTCATGATCTCGTACCTGAGGTGGTGGTGTAGGCCTACCATTGCGATTATATACCTGAGGTCGACCTGCTGGTGGTGGTGCTAGTGGCTGCACGTAGTTCTGATTTTGATCAACCTCATCCTCATAATTGCCCGCATACTCATCATCCTCCTAGGTACCAGCAGCAGTAGTAGCAGGAGCCAAAGAAGCATCAACAACAGGTATAGCAGCACCAGAAGGTTGGCCATCCTCAAGAGGAACACGCTGCGCTCGTCCATACTGATTCGGAAGAAGGTGTTGTTGTTGTTGGTGGTGGTGTTGTTTTTGCAGAGGTGCGATAGGTGCAGCCGGCAGTGGCTGTGGAAAACGCGCGAGCAATTCATTAAACTTGTTATCAAGATTTGTTTCAAACGTCTTCTCAATGCCATCTATCTTCTCCATGACCTCTTCAAATCTGTTTAGCACATCTTGCACATGTCCACTCATCATTTGCTGAAATTTATCATGTAGCTGTTTGTTTGTCAGGTTCTCCCAATCAGTCTCATCGGCTTGTGATCCTGCCATGGTTAGCAGCAAATAGAAACAAACAAGAATATGATCCTATAGACTACTAGGAATAGGTGGTGGTGTATCACAAACCCGTCAAGCAAATCTCAAATTCTTACCAGTTCTTACCCAGCAGCAGGAGGTGATCGGCAACCGTTGTAGTGAAAACTCTCAAAGGTTGGATAAAGCGATTACCAGGGAGAGTTAAACGCACAACTTAGATGTATGTGGAGCTGGGAAGGCTTATAATATGGTAGCAAAAAGGGTCAGCAATAATCAATTCAGAGATACAAAGTTGAATAACGCTCAACGACAGTACTGTGCTGGTCCTAGGCTAGACTGTGCTTGAGACGCGAGCCTAGAACACTAACAAAATCACAGCGCTGCACGTAAACAAGGGAAAAGCACACTCTGGATATTTTTTTCGCTCTATTTTTTTTGGCGCTGCTCTTTTTTTTGCGAAAAATCACTATAATGGCGAGTGTCTCAAAACTCTTCCCAGGTCAAACTGACAGGATGGGCACGAATTTTTTTGACAATTTTTTTTCGGAAATCAAGGCAGCGACCATGAAAGAGTGCGATAAAAAATCACTATGATGGCGAATGTCTCAAAACACTCCTTGGGACCTAAAAATAGGATAGGGAAAAATATTTTCGGTCATCGATTTTTTTTTCCGAAACCTACTCAGGCAAGGAAACACGAATCGGAAATTAGATGGATCTTGGAAGCAGACCTAATACAAAAAGAACTCGGATTGGTGGTGGATATATGGTGGTAGGATATGTCAGCGGTGGTGGTATATGATAGCGACGGTGGTTTATGGATATGGATCGGTGGTATATGGCAGCGTTGGTGGGATATGGCAGCGGTGGTGGTATAAGGCAGCGTTGGTGGGATATGGCAGCGGTGGTGGTATATGGCAACAGCGATGAAGATGGTGCGGCGGCGGCGTGACAAACTTTGACAGAACTCAAAACTCTAAAGGACTAGACGCTAAGACCAGCAACTAGACACGATGATGCAACCGCAAATTCAACAAAGCAAAACCCTAAAAAGATTATGCAAAGGCTCAGATTGGTTCGGATATGATGAACTAACCCTAATTTGTTTAGTGTGGCTTTTTCGTGGACTGTAGGTATGAAGAACCGACTCGATCTAAACTACGAAAAACTATAAAATCTCACTGAGCAACCTAGAAATCTAATACCACTTGATAGAGGCAAAGGTGTCCCGTCTTTAGATGAGATGATGGATATTGCTTTGGTGGAAGTCGACTTTGATGATCCGACTACGAACGTGCAAAGACGTCACGCCTTAGCAATCGCTAAACCAACTCCGAGAGGTTATTGACCATGCCGGAGCACGATCAACCTGACCACGAAGGTCTATTTCCTGCAAGCAAACAAGAATAAGCAAGAAACTAAGATTGCAATCTGGATATTGCGAATAACAGAGGAAAGCTTTATTGATCAAGGTGGGGTTCTGTGACGCCTTTGTCTGGTCGTTGAACACAAACAAAGTACGCGAAGTTGCAGCTATGGCGAACTTTTAATCGAAACAAAACCCAAAGTCTAAACGGTGCCCTAAGGGCTGTATATATGGAGGTAGAGGGGGTGAATTTCGTGGCCCTTGGTGGAGGGGTCTGAAACTAACCCTATCTCTTGTTTCCCCACACATATGGACTCTAAAAATAGCCTGTACTTATGTATTTCGAAATTACATGGGTCTGGCCCAATAATAAGGTGACGCAGCACCTAGAATAGCCTCTGGACGAATTTTATGAAGTGGCATCTTGTATATTTCGTCCAAGGCTTCATGCACTCATTATGGTAGCTTCAAAGACCTAAAATCATCACTTGTAACTCCGTTCTTGTTCCCCTTGCGCATGCCATCATCTCCATGCTTGTTCTTGCTCCAATGTTCATCCTTCTCCAAGCTAGGCCCTTCATTTGTAAGCAAAACAAATGTATCCAATTTAGGCAGCATCATATTCTCATGAACATTAGAATCATTACCAAGAAACAAAAGTACCTGATAATTTAATTGGCATGCGCGAGCTCTAGTAATTGGTCCGGTATATGTAGCAGTAGGGGTTGTGGGTGTAACAATGGTATTGATGTCCTCATCAACTTTGGTGAACTTGTCCGATGATCAGCAAGCCATAGAATATAAATGGATCTTCAAGAGGAAGATGGACGCTGATAGTATTGTTACTATCTACAAAGCTCGACTTGTCATAAAAGGTTTTTCAACAAGTTCAAGGTGTTGACTACAATGGGATTTTCTCAACTACAGCGATGCTTAAATCCGTCTGAATCATGTTAGCAATTGCCATATTTTGTGAAATCTGACAAATGGATATAGAAAATGCATTCCTTAAATGGATATTTCTTAAATAAGAGTTGTATATGATGCAACCAGAAGGTTTTGTAGATCCAAAGGGTGCTAACAAAGTGTGCAAGCTCCAGCGATCCATTTATGGACTGGTGCAAGCCTCTCGAAGTTGGAATATACGCTTTGATAAGTTGACCAAATCATATAGTTTTATACAGACTTGCGGTGAAGCCTGTGTTTACAAGAAAGTGAGTGGGAGCACTACAGCCTTTCTGATAAGTATATGTGAAGGACGTATTGTTGATCGGAAATGATGTAGAATTTTCTGTAAAGCATAAAGGAGTGTTTGAAAGGAGTTTTCAAAGAAAGACCTCGGTGAAGTTTCTTACATATTGAGCATCAAGATCTATAGAGATAGATCAAGACGCTTGATAAGTTTTTTCAATGAGTACATACCTTGACAAGTTTTTGAAGCAGTTCAAAATGGAACAGTCAAAGAAGCAGTTCTTGCCTATGTTGCAAGGTGTGAAGTTGAGTAAGACTCAAAGCCCGACCACGGCAGAAGATAGAGAGAGAATGAAAGTCATTCCCTATGCCTCAGCCATAGGTTCTATAAAGTATGTTGTGTTGTGCAAGGGGGTACAATAGTGATCTAAGAGTAGATCACTGGATAGCGGTAAAAATTATCCTTAGTGAGGACTAAGGAAATGTTTCTCAATGATGGGGGTGATAAAGAGTTCGTCGTAAAGAGTTACGTCGATGCAAGCTTTTACACCGATCCAGATAACTCTAAGTCTCAATCTGGTTACATATTGAAAGTGGGAGCAATTATCTAGAGTAGCTTCGTGCAGAGCATTGTAGACATAGAATATTTGCAAAATACATACGGCTCTGAATGTGATAGACCCATTGACTAAACTTCTCTCACAAGCAAAACATGATCACACCTTAGTACTCTTTGGGTGTTAATCACATAGCGATATGAACTAGATTATTGACTCTACTAAATCCTTTGGAAGTTGGTCACATGATGATGTGAGCTATGGGTGTTAATCACATACAGATGTGAATATTTGTTTTAAATCACATGGTGATGTGAACTAGATTATTGACCCTAGTGCAAGTGGGAGACTGAAGGAAATATGCCCTAGAGGCAATAATAAAGTTATTATTTATTTCCTTAATTCATGATAAATGTTTATTATTCATGCTATAATTGTATTAACCGGAAACTTAGTACATGTGCGAATACATAGACAAACAGAGTGTCACTAGTATGCCTCTACTTGACTAGCTCGCTGAATCAAAGATGGTTATGTTTCCTAGCCATAGACATGAGTTGTCATTTGATTAACGGGGTCACATCATTGGATAATGATGTGCTTGACTTGACCTATTCCGCTAGCTTAGCACTTGATCATTTAGTATATTGCTATTGCTTTCTTCATGACTTATACATGTTCCTATGACTATGACATTATGCAACTCCTGAATACCGGAGGAACACTTTGTGTGCTACCAAATGTCACAACGTAACTGGGTGATTATAAAGGTGCTCTATAGGTGTCTCCGATGGTACTTGTTGAGTTGGCATAGATCGAGATTAGGATTTGTCACTCCGATTGTTGGAGAGGTATCTCTGGACCCTCTCGGTAATGCAGATCACTATAAGCCTTGCAAGCAATGTGACTAATGAGTTAGTTGCGGGATGATGCATTACGGAATGAGTAAAGAGACTTGCTGGTAACGAGATTGAACTAGGTATGGTGATACCGACGATCGAATCTCGGGCAAGTAACATGCCGATGACAAAGGGAACAACATATGTTGTTATGCGGTTTGACCGATAAAGATCTTCGTAGAATATGTAGGAGCCAATATGAGCATCTAGGTTCCGCTATTGGTTATTGACCGGAGATGTGTCTCGGTCATGTCTACATAGTTCTCGAACCCATAGGGTCCGCACGCTTAACGTTCGGTGACGATTTATATTATGAGTTATGTGATTTGATGACTGAAGGTATTTCAGAGTCCCGGATGAGATCGGGGACATGACGAGGAGTCTCTAAATGATCGAGCCGTAAAGATTGATATATTGGAAGGCTATATTCGGACATCAGAAAGGTTCCGAGTGATTCGGGTATTTTTCGGAATACCGGAGAGTTACGGGAATTCGTATTGGGCCTTAATGGGCCATACGGGAAAGGAGAGAAAAAGGCCTCAAGGGTGGCCGCACCCCTCCCCATGGACTGGTCCGAATTGGACTAGGGAGGGGGCGCCCCCTTCCTTCCTTCTCCTTCTCCCTTCCCCTTTTCCTACTCCATGTAGGAGGTGGAATCCTACTAGGACTAGGGAGTCCTAGTAGGACTCCGCACTTTGGGCACACCATGTGAGGGCCGGCCTCCTCCTCCCTCCTTACTTTATATACAGGGCAAGGGGGCACCCTAGAACACACAAGTTGATCATTGATCTCGCTTAGCCGTGTGCGGTGCCCCCTTCCACCACAATCCACCTTGGTTATATCATTGCGGTGCTTAGGCGAAGCCCTGCATTGGTAGCATCATCATCACTGTCATCACGCCATCGTGCTAACGTAACTCTCCCTCGACACTTTGCTGGATCGGAGTTCGTGGGACGTCACCGAGCTGAACGTGTGCAGATCGCGGAGGTGTCATACGTTCGGTACTAGGATCGGTCGATCATGAAGACGTACGACTACATCAACCATGTTTTCATAATGCTTCCGCTTTCGGTCTACAAGGGTACGTGGACAACACTCTCCCCTCTCGTTGCTATGCATCACCATGATCTTTGCGTGTGTGTAGGAATTTTTTTGAAATTACTACGTTCCCCAACACTTGAAAATTTATTTAATCCCCATGATGAGTATGAGATTGATAATAGTGTTTGCAATATTATTGAAAGTGGGTTTCGAAGAGTATCAACTTTAGATCCCACATATGTGGAGAATGTTCAATCTTATGAAATTTTTGAGAAAAGTGGGTTTGGAGAGGTCATGACTTTAGTTAATGTTAATCCCACTATTTTGGAAGAGTATCAACTTTGCATGCATGTGGATCGTGTTGAGAATATGTTATGTGATAGCTATTTTGTTGAACTTGCTTATGATCCTACATGTAATTTTTATGAGAGAGGAAAATATGATTTTAGAAATTTTCATGTTACCAAATTACCTCTCTTCTTGTTGAGATTGCTAGTCTCTTTCTTCTTCCTTGCATATGCTAGTTTTTTTTGCCTTGATAATTTGTTTGCTTATAAAATGCCTATGCATAGGATGTATGTTAGACTTATATGTATTTGTCATGTGTTTTATGATGCCCTCTTTGTGCTTCAATTCTTCTCTTTTATGTGGGCATCATTAAAATTATCAATGCCTAGCTAAGGGCGTTAAACGATAGCGCTTGTTGGGAGGCAACCCAATTTTATTTTTGTTCTTTACTTTATGCTCCCGGTTAGTAATAAATAATATATCTAGCCTCTTGTTACATGTGGTTTTAAGTTTTAATTAGTGTTTGTGCCAAGTAGAGCCTTTGGGAAGATTTGGGTGAAAGTTAATTTGATCTTCCTGAAAAACAGAAACTTTGACTCACGAGAATAATTGTCATTTTTAACAGAAGAGTGATTTTAAGTTGATTCTTTTTGAAGAATATTAATAGAAAAATTCGTCATGTCCACCAATTTATTTCAGAATTTTTGGAGTTATATAAGTATTCGAGAGTTACGAATTACTACAGACTGTTCTGTTTTTAACAGATTCTGTTTTTCGCGTGTTGTTTGCTTATTTTGATGAATCTATGAGTAGTATCGGGGGTATGAACCATGGAGAAGTTGGAATACAGTAGATATTACACCAATATTAATAAATAATGAGTTCACAACAGTACCTTAAAGTGGTGATTTATTTTCTTATACTAACGAAGATCATGAGATTTTCTGTTGAAGTTTTGTGTTGTAAAGTTTCAATTTTTGGGTAAGGATTTGATGGACTTTGGAATAAGGAGTGGCAAGAGCCTAAGTTTGGGGATGCCCAAGGCACCCCAAGGTAATATTCAAGGACGACCAAAATCCTAAGCTTGGGGATGCCCCGGAAGGCATCCCCTCTTTCGTCTTCATCTATCGGTAACTTTACTTGAGGCTATATTTTTATTCATCACATAATATGTGTTTTGCTTGGAGCGTCTTGTATGGTTTGAGTCTTTGCTTTTTAGCTTACCACAATCATCCTTATTGTACACATATTTTGGGAGAGACACGCATGAATCATGATTTATTAGAATACTCTATGTGCTTCACTTATATCTTTTGAGCTAGACAATATTGCTCTAGTGCACGAATACAGTCCAGGTCCTACTGCTTAGCCCAGCTCGCTGGCACCCAGGCGACCAGGGATCAAATCCCCACGCGCACAACCTTTTGCAGACTAAGGCATAGCCTAGTGGTGGGAAGGGGCTGATGCCTTCCCACCCACCCAGATTCAAGGCATGGTAATTGCAAATTGGGTTTGTTGCACCAATTATACTGTAGGGGGTTCCCTTATAGTCTTTCTGTCAAAAAAATATTGCTCTAGTGCTTCACTTATATCTTTTTAGAGCACGGCGGTGGTTTTATTTTATAGGAATTGTTGAACTCACATGCTTCACTTATATTATTTTGAGAGTCTTTTAGAACATCATGGTAATTTGCTTTGGTTATAAAATTTGTCCTAATATGATGGGCATCCAAGATGGATATAATAAAAACTTTCATATGAAGTGCATTGAATACTATGAGAAGTTTGATTCTTTATGATTGTTTTGAGATATGAAGATGGTGATATTAGAGTCGTGCTAGTGGAGTAATTGTGAATTTGAGAGATACTTGTGTTAAAGTTTGTGATTCTCGTAGAATGCACGTATGGTGAACTGTTATGTGATGAAGTTGGAGCATGATTTATTTATTGATTATCTTCCTTATGAGTGGAGGTCGAGATCGCACGATGGTTAACTCCTACCAACCCTTCCCCTAGGAGCATGTGTGTAATACTTTGTTTTGATGACTTGTAGATTTTTGCAATAAGTATGTGAGTTCTTTATGACTAATATTGAGTCCATGGATTATACGCACTCTCAACCTTCCGCCATTGCTGGCCTCTCTTGTGCCATGCAACTTTCGTCGGTACCATAACACCCACCATTACCTTCCTCAAAACAGCAACCATACCTACCTATTATGGCATTTCCATAGTCATATATTGCCATGCAACTTTCCACCGTTCCATTTATTATGACACGTTCCATCATTGTCATATTGCTACGCATGATCATGTAGTTGACATCGTATTTGTGGCAAAGCCACCGTTCATAATTTTTTCATACATGTCACTCTTGAATCATTGCACATCCCGGTACACCGCTGAAGGCATTCACATAGAGTCATATTTTGTTCTAAGTATTGAATTGTAAGTAAATAAAAGTATGATGATCTTCATTATTAGAGCATTGTCCCATGTGAGGAAAGGATGATGGAGACTATGATTCCCTCACAAGTCGAGATGAGACTCCG
>NC_057807.1:374934986-374944188 GCF_018294505.1 Triticum aestivum
CATAAAAAAAGAGAAGGCCCAAACAAAAAAATGAGAGAAAAGGAGAAAAGGGGCAATGTTACTATCCTTTTTCCACACTTGCTTCAAAGTAGCACCATGATCTTCATGATAGAGAGTCTCCTATGTTGTCACTTTCATATACTAGTGGGAATTTTTTATTATAGAACTTGGCTTGTATATTCCAATGATGGGCTTCCTCAAAGTGCCCTAGGTCTTCATGAGCAAGCAAGTTGGATGCACACCTACTTAGTTTCTTTTTGAGCTTTCATACACTTATAGCTCTAGTGCATCCGTTGCATGGCAATCCCTACTCACTCACATTGATATCTATTGATGGGCATCTCCATAGCCCGTTGATACACCTAGTTGATGTGAGACTATCTTCTCCCTTTTGTCTTCTCCATAATCACCATTCTATTCCACCTATAGTGCGATGTCCATGGCTCACGCTCACGTATTGTGTGAAGATTGAAAAGGTTTAAAAATGCTAAAGTATGAAACAATTGCTTGGCTGAAACCGGGGTTGTGCATGATTTAAAAATGTTGTGTGATGAAGACAGAGCAGAGCCAGACAATATGATTTTGTAGGGATAACTTTCTTTGGCCATGTTATTTTGAGAAGACATGATTGCTTTGTTAGTATGCTTGAAGTATTATTATTTTTATGTCAATATTAAAATTTTGTCTTGAATCTTTCAGATCTAAACATTCATGCCACAATAAAAAAAATACATGGATAAATATGTTAGGTAGCATTCCACATCAAAAAATCCATTTTTATCATTTACCTACATGAGGACGAGCAGTAATAAAGCTTGGGGATGCTTGATACGTCTCCAACGTATCTATAATTTTTTATTGTCCCATGCTATTGTATTATCTGTTTTAAATGTTTAATAGGCATTTATATGCTATTTTATATTATTTTTGGGACTAACCTATTAACCGAGGGCCTAGTGACAGTTTCTGTTTTTTTGCCTATTTTAGAGTTTTGCAGAAAAGGAATACCAAACAGAGTCCAAACGGAATGAAACCTTCGCGATGATATTTCTTGGACCGAAAGCAAACCGGAAGACTTGGAGATGAAGTCAGAGATGCAACGAGGAAGCCATGAGGCAGGAGGGAGCGCCTAGGGGGTAGGGCACGCCCCCACCCTCGTGGGCCCCTCGTGGCTCCCTTGACCTAGTTCTTTCGCCTATATATACTCTTATACCCTGAAAACATCCAGGAGAGCCACAAAACCACTTTTCTACCGTCGCAACCTTCTGCACCCGTTAGATCCCATCTAGGGGCCTTTTCCGGCATCCTGCCAGAGGGGGATTCGATCACGGAGGGCTTCTACATCAACACCATTACCTCTCCGATGAAGTGTGAGTAGTTTACCACAGACCTTTGGGTCCATATTTATTAGCTAAATGGCTTCTTCTCTCTCTTTGATTCTTGATATCATGTTCTCCTCGATGTTCTTGGAGATCTATTCGATGTAATACTATTTTGCGGTGTGTTTGCCAAGATCCGATGAATTGTGGATTTATGATCAAGATTATCTATGAATATTATTTGGTTCTTCTCTAAATTCTTATATTCATGATTTGGTATCTTTGCAAGTCTCTTCAAATTATCGATTTAGTTTGGCCTACTAGATTGATCTTTCTTGCAATGGGAGAAGTGCTAGCTTTGGGTTCAATCTTGCGGTGTCCTTTCCCAATGACAATAGGGGCAGCAAGGCACGTATTGTATTGTTGCCATCGAGGATAACAAGATGGGGTTTTCATCATATTGGTTGAGTTAATTCCTCTACATCATGTCATCTTTCTTAATACGTTACTCCGTTCTTTATGAACTTAATACTCTAGATGCATGCTGGATAGCGGTCGATGTGTGGAGTAATAGCAGTAGATGCAGGCAGGAGTCGGGCTACTTGACACAGAAGTGATGCCTATGTTCATGATCATTGCCTTAGATATCGTCATAATTATGCGCTCTTCTATCAATTGCTCGGCAGTAATTTGTTCACCCACCGTAATATTTGCTATCTCGAGAGAAGCCACTAGTGAAACCTATGCCCCCTGGGTCTCTTTTCCATATTATTGAATCTCGTTTACATCTTGCTAGTTTCCGATCTACTATTTTGCAATCTTTACTTTCCAATCTATAAACCAAAAATACCAAAAATATGTACTTTACCGTTTATCTATCTCTATCAGATCTCACTTTTGCAAGTGACCGTGAAGGGATTGACAACCCCTTTATCGCGTTGGGTGCAAGTTGTTGATTGTTTGTGCAGATATTCGGTTACTTGTGCGTTGTCTCCTATTAGATTGATACCTTGGTTCTCAAAACTGAAGAAAATATTTACGATACTTTGCTGCATCACCCTTTTTTCTTCAAGGAAAAACCAACGCAAGCTCAAGAGGTAGCAACAAGATCCTGAAATCGGGAAAAGCGGAGGCGAGCGCGCCCCATGCGATCGGAAAACGAATGACGTACGAGTCGTTTGGATCTATTCCAACAATACGATCGTTCGGAAATTAGCTTTTCTAAATTTTTTTAAATACTGGTTGCACACTTCCTTGCATCCTATTGCATTTAACTCCTAGCTCTTTAGTGTTGAGTAGTTTTTTTTCGCAAGTCCAGGAACTAATCAAAAGAATGTTGGGAGTAGTTTTTTTTTACAAATTCATAGACTTTTAATTTCCAGAATTATCGAGCATAACATAGAAAATAATACATACTTCTGAGTTGTTTACCCATTGTCATGTTGTCATGATAAATGGATCTAGCTTTTTAGACCAGGAGAAATAATAGATGATAAAATATATGACACATGCATTTGATAGCAAGTCACGGAGCATGGCAAGCTTCTGCACTGCTCGATTAAGGTTGGTCGTGTGCATGTTCTCGGTGTTGAGAGATGGTTGACGCTAGAGTAGTACTCTTTTTTTGGTTTATAAGGGTTGGGTGTATCCTCGGATTATTACGTTGATCAATGAAGTACGAGTTATGTGCCACAATAAGTATCATTAAATTCATATTTGAAAAAAAGTTAATAACAATTTATTTTTTGTATATAGAACTCTATTACATTGGCCAGATTGATGATTTAGGAATAAGTGTGCACCTTAAAACTGAAGAGAGGAAGTACATTGAATAGATTATGCCAAGTGCATCACACATTGGCCTTAAACAAGGTCAAAGTTGTCACAGTGTCATCGCTAACTTCATACTTTTGTCCAACATCGACAATGAGTGGGAGAGAGGACCTGGAACTTGCACCATATGTCCAATGTAGGATTCCTCTTCTCCTGAATAAATCGAATATGGTTTCTTCTCTCCTACTACATGTGTTCTCTGTTGTGGCCATGGTGATCAGAGAAGTGGCTGCCGGAGTTTGGGGTGTTGCCCTGATCTGAAACCCTTGTCAAGGTTTTTCCTTGGCATACAAGGATATTGGAGCGGTAGGGGGATGTAAATTGCAAGTAGGGTTGGAGTTCATCATCAAGGGAGTTTGCGGCGAAGCTACGACCCTGACAGTGGTTGAATGACAGTCTTCACCGCCAGGCCTACCGATCCTTCTTGCTGAAGGGCAGTAGTTCTTTTTACCTCCCAGCCTGGATGCCAATGGGGAGGCATGTTAGTTTCTGTTTGAAGCCAATGGCATCTTCTTCTAGCGAGCTTGCTTCAGGAGGTGGAGCAATGGTTGTCCTGGCGGTCTGAGTTGTTTCGTCCCCGATGTCGTTCATATTGGATCCTTCCAAGAGTTGTGTTGGACTCGGTTGCGTTTTCATCTTTTGGTCTACTACCTACTTACCAAAAGTTAACAAGAAATTGTCCTTTTTCTTTGTGTCATGTTGTAAACTACACTGTGCCACCACCGGTTTAATGCAGTTGATGGATCCTGGGAGAATATCTGGTGCTAGCACCCATCACTTGCTCCCATGTACCATATTTTTAAATTTCAATTTAAATGTTTAAAAAAATGTGACATTTTTGCGGATGTTCATGTGACATGTGACTACAACCTCTAAAAAAAATTAGATCTAAATTTTAATTATACATTGAGAAATAGTAATACATACAAAACCAGGTATGAATAGTGTGATTTTTTTTTTGCTTTTGTCTTTTGTGTTACTATTCATCTTGGATTTGTCTTTTTAATTTGTCCGTGTGTATTTGAAATTTCGATCTGAAATTTTTAGGAGCTGTAGACTCATGTCTCATGAACATCCACAAAAGAATCCAGAATATTTTGAAACATTTTTAAATTAAATATTAAAATGTGGTATCATGGGAGCATGTGATGGATGGTAGCATCGGATAATCACCCTTGGGTTAGAAAACAACAATGCCATGGGGGAAGAGTAAAATGCAACGCGATTGCTTAAATAGGTAAAGGCCGTCACAAGATCATATAACTACACAATGCAACTACATATAAAAGGTGAAAACGTGTGGTTTCCATGAAAACCTATTTTATCAACCTATGGACTCCTTTGAATGACATAGTCTTTGGAGCAAATTGGTTCAGGATTTCGCTCCGCTTTACACATACTATAATATATAGGGCAAATTCATAATTCTTTTCGCGTTTTTTTTAAAAGGGGGGATTCCCTGGCCTTTGCATCAGAATGATGCATACGGCCATCTTATTAACCAAGCAAGGATAGTGTCAACAAAGGTTCGAAGGTCTTCAAAACAGAAAAAGTAAAACAAGCTCACACAGAGCCATAGAGTGGCTAGAGACCACAACTAGCCAAAAAAAGAGGCCACAGCCGGCTGGCTACGAATGGATAAGTATACTAGATGCCTATCCTATTACATGACCGCCATCCAAACCGGTTGAATATATCCCGAGCTACCATCTCCCAGCGGATGGATCCAGTAACCAAATGCTCCTTGGCCTCCGTCCGAGTGAGTGGCGACCACAAACGGATCCGTGCCGTAGTTCGGAATATAACCTGCAAAAAGTGGATACATGATATTCTGTTAAAAACCAAATCATTTCTGCAAGTCCAAATAGTCCACAGCAACGCACAAACCCCAACCCGAATGTGTTTCGCTAAGTCAGGCTGAACCCCATTCAACCAAGTCCCAAATAAGGCGTTAACAGAATTCGGTGGTTTGATATTAAAAGCAATGTGAACCGTCTGCCAAAGGACTTTGGCCAACGGGCAATCAAAAAATAGGTGTTTTATAGTCTCATCCCGATCACAGAAGTTACACCTAGTCGGTCCTGTCCAATTACGCTTTAACAAATTGTCCTTGGTTAAAATAACTTGTTTGTGGACAAACCACATAAACACTTTTATTTTCAAAGGAACTTTGACATCCCAAACATGCTTGGAAGTAGGAATGGAGCTCGAATTAATAACATCAATATACATTGATTTAACTATGAATACTCCAGACCTAGTCAGTTTCCAGCGTAATTCATCGGGTTGTTGGGAAAGCTGGACCTCCATCAGTCTCCTAACTAAACGGAGCCATTCTTCCCAACGATTGCCCGCCAGCGTCCGTCGGAACTGAATATTAAGGGGGATCGATTGAAAAACAGAATCTACGAACACCTCGCGTCGTTGAACAATAAGGTACAACAAAGGGTACTGGATGGCCAAGGGCGTCTCGCCAAGCCAAGTATCCTCCCAGAAACGTGTGCAAGTACCGTTGCCGACAACAAACTTTGTCCTATTAAACAGAAGTTGTTTGACTTTCATTAGTCCTTTCCAAAAGGGTGAATTAGTCGGCCTGACTGAAACCTGGGACAGAGTTTTTGACTGAAGATACTTGTTGCGAAGGATTTGAGCCCACGTGGCATCAGTCTCCGAATAGAGCTTCCACAGCCACTTGCTAAGAAGGCATCTATTCTTGACTTCAAGGTTTTCTATACCAAGACCCCCTTGGTCTTTCAGTCTACAAATGATATCCCATTTAGCAAGCCTGTATTTTCTTTTGGTCTCATCACTCTGCCAAA
This sequence comes from Triticum aestivum, assembly GCF_018294505.1. NCBI lineage: Eukaryota > Viridiplantae > Streptophyta > Magnoliopsida > Poales > Poaceae > Triticum > Triticum aestivum. Next base: position 374,940,958 of record NC_057807.1, read on the forward strand.
AGAACTGCGATCGATAGAAGTCCAGTCTCTTCCGAACACCAATGGGACCTCAAAGAATGATAGGAGAAACATAGGCATACTCGTGAGCACCGAGTTAATTAGGATCAATCGGCCTCCGTATGACATGAGCTTACCCTTCCAGCAACTCAGTTTCTTCTCAAATCGGTCCTCGATGCACTTCCATTCCTTGTTTGTCAGCCTATGATCGTGGATTGGGATACCTAAGTATGAGAACAGTAACTCTCCCAACTCGCACCCGAACAATTGCCTATACGCCTCCTGTTCGTCTTTGGCTCTACCAAAACAGAACAACTCGCTCTTATTAAAGTTGATTTTCAGCCCTGTCAATTGTTCAAATAGGCATAACACCAGCTTCATATTTCTCGCCTTGGCCAGGTCATGCTCCATAAAGATGATCGTGTCATCAGCGTATTGAAGAATGGAAACACCTCCATCAACAAGATGAGGTACTAATCCACCTACTTGACCACTTTCCTTAGCCCTACCTATCAAAATTGCTAACATATCTACGACAATGTTGAACAAGATAGGGGACATCGGATCTCCTTGTCTTAGGCCTTTATGTGTCTGGAAATAATGACCGACATCGTCATTTACTTTAATTCCCACACTACCTTTTTGCGTAAAAGATTCAACCTGTTTGCACCAGGCTTCATCAAAACCTTTCATACGCAATGACTGTTGGAGAAATGGCCATTTGACCTTATCATATGCTTTCTCGAAATCCACCTTAAAAATTACTCCATCTAATTTTTTGGAGTGGATTTCATGGAGCGTTTCATGCAGGACTACCACCCCTTCAAGGATATTTCTGTCCGGCATGAAAGCAGTTTGGGACTGTTGGACCACAGAATGCGCAATCTGTGTAAGCCTATTAGTCCCGACCTTGGTAAATATTTTGAAACTAACATTGAGGAGGCATATTGGTCTGAACTGCTCAATCCTCACAGCATCCGTTTTCTTAGGAAGCAAAGTGATAGTTCCAAAATTCAAATGAAATAATTGAAGCTGTCCTGAGAATAAATCATGGAACATAGGTAACAAATCCCCCTTAATAATGTGCCAGCATCTTTTATAGAATTCGGCCGGAAACCCATTCGGTCCGGGCGCCTTATTGTTTTTCATCTGAGAAATTGCCTCAAACACCTCCTTCTCAGAGAACGGTGCGACCAGAATATCATTTTCGGCAGCCGAAAGGTGAGGCACATCCTCAGTCCTAGACTCATCGAGGGACACACAATTATCCTCCGGCGGTCCAAATAGTTGCTTGTAATACTCGATAATATATGTTTTTAGGTTATCCTGACCTAAAATCGTGCCCTCATCTTGTTCAAGTTAGAAAATGCGCTTCTTTCGATGCTTGCCATTAGCAATTAAATGAAAGAATTGAGTATTGGCATCCCCTTGGACCACTTTGCGTACTTTAGCACGCAAAGCCCACTTCAACTCTTCTTCACGGAGCAGCTCTTTCAGCCTCTTCTCCGCCTCAAATTTAACCTGAAGCTCAGCTGGCAGCAAAATCGTGGATTCAGCCTTAATGTCGAGGGCCTGTATAAGAGAAAGAAGTCTATCCTTTTCAATCTTATACACACCACTTAGGTGCTTAGCCCAGCCCCGCAAGAAGCTTCTCAAGTGCCTAATCTTATTCTGCCAACGCTCGACCGCAGTCCTACCGCCTGCACCTCTATCCCATTCCCTGGCAATCAAGTCCAAAAACCCCTCTCGTTCGAACCAAGACATCTCGAAAGAAAAGGTATTTTTGTTACCCATGTGGTTAGGCTCCCCTGAATCCACGAATAAGGGTGTGTGATCGGATATTCCCCTCGAAAGAGCTTGCACCGTAACCAGAGAGAACTTTTGTTCCCACTCTACGCTTGCAAGAACTCGATCAAGTTTTTCATAGGTTGGGTTAGGCAGAGCATTTGCCCAGGTAAACTTTCTACCCGAAAGCTCAATCTCCCTCAGATCCAAGCTTTCAATAATGGTATTAAACATAAACGACCATCGGCCGTCAAAGTTATCATTATTTTTCTCCTCTCTCCTCCTAATGATATTGAAATCCCCTCCAACCAAAAGTGGAAGCTGTTCCGATCCACAGATTCGAACAAGGTCTGCCAGAAACTTTGGTTTAAGCTCAGGCTGTGCGGCACCATACACCGCCACCAACGCCCAGTTGAAACCATCTGATTTAGACCTGACTCGAAACTTGACCGCGAAGTCACCCATCACTACACTTCGGACCTCAAGCGAATCGCATCTCACACCAAGTAAGATACCACCCGATCTTCCTCGCGGGGGGAGGCAATGCCAATCGAAATCAATACCACCTACAAGAGAAGACAGAAACTGGGGCGCAAAGTTTTCTCTACCAGTCTCTGAAAGAGCAATGAAATCTAGTCGCTGCTCCAAAGCAGCCTCAGCAAGAAACCTTCTTTTAGCCAAGTCCTTTAGACCTCTGCTATTCCAAAAGATTCCTTTCATAATTCGTCATGGAATTTTTTAGTAGTACGAATTCTAGCACTCCTACGAACTGCAGAATCGGGATAAATCTTCCGTTTTCACTTACGTTTTGGTTTAGTAGGCTGAGACATCGGGTCCTCACAACCGGGTTCTACTGGAGCACCACCCTCATTCTCTATGGGCCCATTGTCGTCCTCGGACTCATGGGTAGAGGGTGCTAGATCCGCACACAGACTATGAAGCACTCGCACCCCTAACGCATCAATCTCAACATCATTCATCGGCTTAACCGCTGCGAGATTACGAATAGTCTCTAAAGCCCGTTCCGCCTCTAAGTCTAATAGATCATTTATCGAGTTGGAAATCTCACTATCAGTATCTCCTAGTGAAACTCCTAATTGGTTTGCATTGTTTATAATCTCCTCATTAGAAAAATGCAATAACGAATTGGAGATATTGACGGACATACCAGAGGAAATCGCAGCATCCTGAAGCTTGGCCGCCCTCATAGCGCACCGCTGCTGCATATCATCCACCTCCGGGTCCTCGAGGACGCGAGTGCTCATCCGACGTCCCGAAGAGTTGGGGATCCCGCCAAAAGCAACGACCTCCTCCCTGGTAAAGCCTCGCGCTGAATCCCTCAAAGGATCAACCAAAGGTACCGAAGGAGGCGGCTGCGGGCTCCCAGGCCCCCCAGCCACGAGGTCCACGGGAACGCGAGTGAAGGAGAAGGCGGGGGCCTCCTGCCCG
>NC_057807.1:374944533-374970003 GCF_018294505.1 Triticum aestivum
GGAGATAGAACTGTCGGCGAAGGAGACACGGTCTGCCTGACCGCCGGAGAAGAAGGGAGAGCCAAGGTCGCCTGCCCCAGCCCCCCCTCCAATGCGTCTGGAAGCGCAAGCGTTGCCGCCCCAACCGGGGAGGCCAGAGCCGAGGCCGCCTGCCTCGGGCTCACTCCCCCGGCGCTGGCCATGCCCACCGGAACCTGCGCCACCGAAGGAGAAAAGGCCAAGCAGCCTTCCCCACCGCCGGCCATCGCCGGCGCCATCGAAGTTACCTGCGCCAGGCTAAGAGAAGGAGAGGCCGGGGCCACCTGCCCCAGACTCTCCTCCCCACACCGAACCGCCGAGACTGTCAGCATATCTCGGTCAGAAACCAAGGTAAGAGAACACGTACCCACCGGAGGCTCCACCTCCCTAACCTCACCCACCATCACAGGGCTAGCCACAGAATCAAACTCCAAAGGCGGAAGCATACACTCAAAGCTGTCACCAGAGTCCACTCTGTCACTCCAAAGCCTGGGAGGAGCCGATGCTGGCCCAAAGGACCCAAAACGCAGCGTGTTTGTTTTCGCGTACTCGATCCATGTTGTTTTCATCCAAGCAGCGGTCCAAGTTCACGCTGACGGCACGCGTCATCCAATCCAATTCAAGGCGGGTCCTGTTTTCTGAAAATAAAAGGAGTGCTCTTTCTTGACAAGGTTACACGAGCGCGCGCGCGCTCTCTCTCCACATCGAAAGGAACCTCTGTATTCTGAGCTTGGAAGTCGACCGGGCGTACGTGCGGTTGAGACGCGCCATCGTGCAGCAGCGAGGTGACACACGCGAGACGTCACGCCCACGCACCGGTCCGACACGCAGTGCTCTCCCGCAGCACAAACAACCAAACTCTACGTAGCTTCCAGAGCTAAATAATTGGGTTCAGCACGGATGATCAGCGCGGTGACAGGGCAGACAGGAGCCCAGGAGTCACGGGAGCGCGAGCCCGTGACGCCCGGTTCGCCCAGCCGTCATCCCGTCCACGTCCACGGAGGAGAACAAACAGCTCTCTCGCCCGCCCCTGTCCGCTTCCTTCCCCCTCGCACCAATTGCTGGCATTATCTCGTCCGGCGTAGCAGGGACGGGACGGGCCGGAACGGGCCAAGCCAGGCTAGCGCCAAGCGCCAACTCGCCTCGGAGGGTTCTCCGTGGGATGAGATGGATGGGTCGACGGACCGGCACGCCAGCTAGCTCCGTCGATCTTGTCCCTGCCGGCCGTTTTGCGTGTGCGCGCACGTACGTGTGGGTGTGGGCGCAGCTGCAGTGCAGGTTTTGTCAGTGTTCGGGTTCTGCACGCCCGGACGCCAGTAGTAGAGTAGGAGTATAATCCACTCTTCTTTCCCGAATTTAGGACGGACTGGTATACTCCTTGAGCAATGCTCTTTGCCAGCATGATCCACTGTTTTCTTCTTCTTCTGTTTTATATCCTCCTGCTTGATTGCTGGACTTGTGTTTCTCACTTCTACCTTCCCGATTTCCCGCCCGGATTTTCGGTGCTTAGAGCATCTCCAACAGCCGCGCTATGCGCCGCGCGTAAAAAATCTGTTTGCCGCGCGCGCTTCGGCTGGTTTAGCGCGGCCGCGAGCGCTGGCTCCAGCAGCCGCGCTATAATGCAGCGCGTGCCGCCGCTCCAGCAGCACGCAAAAATACAGCGCGCGCGACTTGGGTTTCGAAACAATTATCAAAATGCAATGAACATGTGAAATTTGTCCACAAACATCTTCCAACCAAGTCATGCCCACAAGTTCATCCAACCAAGTTTAAAATGCAAAGTAAAAGTTCAAGACATATAAATGAAAGACACATCAAACATCTTCCTCGTCTTCGTCCTCATCTTCCGAAGACGATTCTTCCGCCTCCGAAGATGAATCTTCCTCCCTATCCTCATCACGCATCGCATCACGTGAAGCTTCGACGGTGTTGGCAAGATCTTCAACGGCATCTTCACGGGAATGTGTGTGAGGAGGCACATCAAAAGACATTCCACCCATGGCCGGAGGTGCACCCATGCCTCCCATAAGAGTAGCGAAACTCATGCCTCCCATGGCGGACATAGTGTCAGAGGGTGCTACGAAGCCACCCATGCCTCCCATGGCGCCGAAGCCACCCATGCCTCCCATGGCGGCCGGAGGTGCACCCATGCCTCCCATGGCGCCGAAGCCACCCATGCCTCCCATGGCGCCGCCAAGGCCACCGCCACCCATTGTGCGGATCATGGCTCTTTTTTGGATCAAGACTTCTTCACGAGCAAGGTTGACATATTCCTTTTGCGCACCATTGAAGAAGATGTGTCCAAGAAGAACAAATGCTTCTCCCATTCCAACAACCTAGATCGCTCCTCCATGCCCACCTTCCACTCCTCCAATGCCACTTTCCTCTCCTCGGCGGCCAGCCTCCTCTCCTCGGCCGCCAACCTCCTCTCCTCGGCCGCGGCATCTTGGTTCCTTGCCATTTTCCTCACCTCGTTGGCTTCTTTTCTTGCCTTCACAATAGCTTCCATAGCATTTTTGAGCTCATCATCTCCTTTCCTCTTCTTCTTTTCGGTTTTGTCTTTCTTGCACCCATCCGGTCGTTTTGGCTTCGAGTATGAAACCGAGTTGGGTGTGGGGCTTCTCTTGCCGTCATCACTTGATGCATCATCCTCCTCCTCATCATCATCCACCTTGCGTTTGTTGCTCAAATGCAAATCATCCAAACCATCACGATTCTTCCATTTCTCATCATTCTTTAACACTTCATAGCAATGAGACAAGGTAAAGACCCTTCCTTTCTTGATCTTCCCCTTCTTGGTGGTCCTCGTCTTTTCTTTGAACAAGTTTTGTGCAATGCTGAACTACAAGAAAAAACAAAACAAGTTAGCACTTCGGACACCAAGAACAAGTATGAGATGAACATATATGAGATGCCACTTACTCTATCATCCTCATTTGTGCCACTTGGGTTAATCTTGTCAACTGACTTTTGTGCGGCCGCCCACTTTTGACAATCCAAGTTGATTGTGGACCATGGGGACCGAAGTGATCTCTCCGAGCGGTCAATTCCACTCATGTTGTGAGCATCAAAGTATTCTTTCATTCGCCCCCAATACGCATCTCTACTTTGATCACCTCCAATGGATGGATCCCTTGACACTTGCAAATAAGTATTGCATAGTAACTTGTCATCGTTGGTGCTGTAATTGTCCGCTCTTCCTTTCGGCGCGTCGACAATGCCCTCATCCTCCTCGTCCACCTCAAATTCATGGTCTTCCAAATGGATGTCATTGGTTTGAGACCAATGCGAATTGTTGGACCCAACACCCATAGTTGACATGTATGCATCATCATTGAGACTACAAAATTTTTTGAACAATGCAAATAAGCTATCTATATGTAATGATGCATTGAAAAACAAAAAGAAAATAAAAGTTAGAATTTTTTCACCTTGGGGGCATTTCGTCGAACACATGGTGCGCGTCGGCGGCCGGCTCAACGAGTGAGCTCGCCGGCGCTTCGGTAGCCGCCGCGGCCGTCGAACGCCCTGCAAGCTTCTTTCCCCTCACCTTCGTGCCGCCGGAGCCGTCCGCCGCCTTGTTTTTCTTCGCCGAAGTTTTGCCCTTCTTCGGCCGCACCGCATTGGGGAGCTTCAACAGTGCGGCGGCGGCACGGGACGGCGCCGGCGCTACGCCACCCGTCGCCGTGGTCATCCGCGGCGGCAAGAAGAGGCTGCGCGCGAGGCCGGCGCTCGGCGGAGCTCCGGCGGTGGCGGCGGCGAGGGGGGGGGGTCGCGGCTGTACAACGGGGAGAGCGGGGCGCAGGTGTGCGCGTCCATGGGTGGCGCCGGCGCCGGCGCGCGCGGGGCGTACGAGGAGGAAAGGAGGAAAGGAGAGAGTGCGGCGCGAGCGGTCGAGTGTGCCGCGCGCTGTACCAGGCGCCCGAAATACGCCGCGCGGGATGGCGTTTCCGACAGCGCGTCCAACTCGGTTTAGCGCGCGCGCCGTTATTGCGCGCCCGCTGGAGCGACCCGCCGCGTTGCGCGCGCGCTAAAACCGACGAATTTGCGGCGCGGCGCTAGTTTAGCGCGGCTGTTGGAGATGCTCTAATGTGCTATAGATATGTAAATATGACCTGATGCCATCGTTCTTTCTTACTGGTGCTGCTAACCGTGTGGTTTATACCTAAGCTAAGAGGCAAGCATTGGTTTTCTACTCATGTGAGACAATGCATGGCAGGTACGAGGCAGAGTACTGGAGTCAAGGGATAGATGCACCATCACCGTGTGTATAGATGGCCCGACTTGGGGAGCAGTTCACTTCAAGACATCCATGTATAGTCAACTCACAGGGAGGGAAGAACAATCGAATTTGGTTGGTAATCGAGATCAATTAGTACATTAACACATCAACGTGTTGCTTGAAGCATAGCCTCACCACCTAACCACAGCACTGCATGTACACCAGAATTCCCAACTTGTCTTTTCTTAACAAAAAGAGTTTCCCTTTTTTTTCTTCTAGTTTCCAAGTTGTGCTTACTTGCTCCCAGTCTTTTCGTCTCTCGCCTGATTTCATTATTCGGGGACAGGGTTGCATGATTTGTGCGCTACCGGTGAGACTTTGGTAGTAGGTAATGTCTTGGCGGTCAATTGCTACTGGTTTCATACTATTTCTTGTTCCTATCTGAGTAGGTAATTAGACATGGATGTCATCGTAAAAAGAAAAAAGACATGGATGTTCGTCTCTACTCGGAAAACAAAACCTGGAAGTTCATGGCTAGAAGTAGGAGGTAGAGAGATTAATTAGTACTGCCGGTGAAGAGACTGCGTCATGAGAATGGGACAGGCAGAGGGAGGGCCCTAATGATTAGCATTTTCAGAGGCAACGAACTCGGCGGGTAGTAGGACGATAGTCTATCCGCGCACGAGAAGCTGCGGCTTTTCTGGCGCCAAACCAAACCTCTTTTGACTAGATTTGGTTGGTAAACTTTGATCGTTTGTATTTTTATGATACTCTATCGTAAATAGGAGACTAACTTAACCATCGCTGTTTATTTTGACATCTTGTTGCTCCGCGTTCTGGCCGTGAGTGATATGGTGTGACATTTGCTGCTCTATCGTCGACAGGAGATTAACTTACCATCTCTTTCGGCTTGGATGGCAATGTTCAAAGGTCCAAGTTCCTAGCGAACTCTGCTGCGGCGCGGCATTGGTGCGCATTTGTGTGGATATTGTTCGCCCGCTCGGTTCATGCTCTTGGCGGCGGCCGCTTCAGTTGCCATGGTTTTTGTAGACGTCTACACAACTGCTGGAAATGATCTTGCCTTCAGTTGTTGAGATCTGCGGTTAAAGCCTCTATCTGACCTTTGTTGGTTGGATCTGGCAACAGCAATGCTGGCACATGGTCTTCTTTCTAAACGCTATGCTATGCGATACCGGAACACCCAAATGAGAACGCTTGATTGTTATCATGGTATGGTATAGAATGGCTGGTTCCTCCCCTGAAAAATATAATTCATCTTGGATAGCCGATGACGCTCACCGACTGGATGACGCATCTCTGCCCTTTTTTTTCTTCAGTTCAGTGCCGTCAATTTTAATTTGAGATGCTCGCCATGATCCATGGACAGATCACGCTGCACCGGTCGCCCTCTGATCGCCGGATCGTTATCGTGGACCAGCAACTGCTACAGCCTGCCATGCCAAGTACGCGAGGCGCCAGCGACTCCCCGGCCAGGACTGGTAACCTGGCGGGAACACGAGCAGAACGCACCAACCAACTACTGTACATGAGATTTGAAAGAGTAAGCTTTCGCAACGGGGGCTGTTATTATAATACAGTAGTACATTGCATCATTTGCACGAGCGCCACCTACCGTGCCATGCACATACAGAGTGTTGCAAATCTTCAGATTATGTGCTCACTGATCAACACCAACCGTTCCTTGAAAACTCGTTGACGCTGAACGTATCATGGCACCAAACCGGGGTAGATCGTTGCAAACCTTATGTACCGAGGAACGGAAGTCGTGCAAAGTCGATACATCTGTTTAAGCGACAAGTAATTCCGGACAGAGGCAGTGGATGTTTTTCTGATGCATGCAGATCAGCTAGCACTCATGGCGCTGAACTCTGCTAGGAAGGCATAACTGGATGCGTGGCGCTAGCGCAGCGGCGACTGTACGAGGTGTACAATGCGAGTCTGTGCAAAGCAGGAGCGGCTTCTGACGGCAATGAACAGAGCACCAAACCTTTCATTTGCGTCTGGATTTCCCGCCGTCGGGAAGAAGGGTGTGCGCAGTCAGCAGAGATACTCTGTCAGTGTCAACGAAATGGTCCAGTGTAGGCTGGTGTTTTCGCGTGACGAATAGGTAATGAAGAAAAGGTTGAAGAGGAAGATGTGAATGCTCACGCTCGTGCTAGTCAATTTCCAAGATCCGGTGCCGAGCTCATCTCATGCACAAGGCGTGAACGGGTCCGTCCTTTTTTTGTAGGTAAGAGATGAGAAAAAGACGCGGTGCACGTTCGTGAGGTGAGACCATGCACGTACTGTTTGATCGCGGAATAACAAATCGCAAAGGAGAAGACCACTTAGAGTAACTGCTCCTAGAGTTGCCATGTTTGCCCGGTCGCGACGATAATTATCATGATGATTTCAGCTTTAAGCAACACTTTGATTTTTTTTTTGAGACAAACACTTTGATAGAGTATCGTCATAATTTGAAGCTAGCTTCATAAACGAGCTCACATGTAAACAACAACAAAGGGTATATTGTTGATGATAACATTGGGCAAGTTGCCATCGCAACACTGGCCTTTTTTAAAAATAAAAAAAGGCCCGCGGGGAGCGAAAAAGGCTCGCGTGGCAAATCGTTGAGCGCAACACAAGCCTTGTTGCAAAGGCTGGTACGCGCTCATGGGAGGAGATCGTATGACTGCCGAGCTCTCCATCCAATGACTACCGAGGCAGTTTGTAAACATCACCCGACCGACGCATATTACACACCGTATTACTTTTTAAAAAATATTAATGAATTCATAAAATAACTAATTTTACAATTATTCAAGAATTATTCAAATGTTCCCCGCAAGGTTGCGAGCGACACACATTTTTGGATGGCACTCCTTTTGGAGGAACCCTATGTAGCGCTTATAGCGCTAGTTTTTGTTCTTTTTGTCAACTGGCGCACTTACATCTCCTGTTTTTCTTTTATACCGCACACCTAGTTGTCTTCTATGCATACCCTGACCATTGAACGTTCTGGGTTTTTGTGCTGGCCGATTTGGTGAACCTTCCCGTCAGTTTAGGGAAGCTTTTAGAAACTTTTGAACCATTTTTGTTCTTTTTTTTTCTTGTTCATTTTGTTATTTTTTTACCTTTTAATTTTTATATTAATTTCGTGAACTTTATCTTTTTAAATTTCTCAAAGTTTCATAAAATCTTTAACAATTTTTCAGTTCATGTTTTTTAATCTACAAACCTTTTTAATTTCAGATTAATTTTTAAAACAAAAACTTTACAAATTTGTGAGCATTTTGAATTCATGAACTATTTTTCAAATTTGCGATCATTTCACAGACACAAACTTTTTCCAAATTCGTATTTTTTTTAAATTTACGAACATTTTCAAATTCATGATTTTTAATATTCATGAACTTTTTTTCTCAAATTCGTAAAAAAAATTCAAATTCGCAAAGTTTTTTTCAAATTATGATTTTCCCATATTTGCATATTTTTCAAATTCACAAACTTTTTGAAAGTCACACTATTTTTTAATGTTCATGAACGTTTATGATTTTTTTCTTCCAAATTTAGGATTTGTCCAGTTTCACTTCCTCCCCAAGAAGTCAACTAGTTACCGGTTAACTACTTTCTCCGAAGCGAACAAGGCATGCATCAGCAGCAGACCGTATTTTGCGCTTCACATGCCTGTTACTAGTGATTTTGCAAACGCGCGCAAAAACAGGCGCGTTGATTGTGATTCTAACCAGCGACCGCCCTCATCTAGTACCGCTGGTGAAACCATAGCGCCACCCAACGGATCTGCTAACATTGAGCGTTTAACTTCTTTTGTTCTTTATTTTCCTTGTTTGTTTTTTGCTTTTTCTTCTTCCTGGTTCGATGAATTATTCGAAAATACACGACCTTTTCTTTAAATTGATGATTTTTTTCAAAATTAACGAACTTTTTCTGAAACTCGACGAACTTTTATTCAAGTCGATGAACTTCTCAAATTTGTGAACTTCCATTCAGATTTTATTTTTTTAATTTGATGGAATTTAAGAAAATCAATAAAATTTTCAATCCGATGAACTTTTTTCAAAATTGATGAGCTTTCTCCAAATTGAATGATATTTTTTTCAAATTGGATGAAATTTTTATCAAATTTTGTGAAGATTTTTTCCAACTTCGTGAACTTCCAGTCAAACTCCGTGCACATTCTTCATGAACCTTTTCGGTTTTTGCAAATTTTCCATTTTTATATGAACCAACGGTTGACTGGTTTTTTGAGGGATAGCGACCGGTATATGCGATCGATGGAACGATCGAGTTCTCGCCTATATGGGCCGGCTGACAGGCGACGGTGCATGGGCACAAACTTAGAAAACTGGCCTTGTAGCGCCAATTAGGCTGGTCATAGTGGGGAGTAACTTAGACTAGTGTCATGCATATGACACTAGTGTAAGTTACTACCTCCATAGTGCAAAGTAACATAGTAATAGTATCATAGATTGCTTTATTTATTATCTCATAGACTCATTTTGCCTCGGGAAGCGCTATGTTACAGTAACATATTATGTTACCACAAGCACCTCTTTTCTTATTAAATACTTGCCATATAAACAAAATTGTTTTGGAATGTGTTAAGTTACTACCTAAGTTACTCCCACTATGGCTAGCCTTAGGAGCTCCCTGCATCAGCGAGCGGGATGGGAACCGAAGCGAGTGAGCTTCGCATTGCTAGGCCAGCCTATAGGGTGCGCACATGATCACCTGCTATTAAATTGCTAGCGTCGTGAGCGATGAGGAGGGCTGATCCTATTCCCCATGCGGTTCGGGGGTTATGACCAAACGCGACCGCACGCACGTAGGACTATGGGCCAGCCTGTTAGTTTGTTATGCTTTTTTGTACCTGTCTTCTTCTCTTTATTTGTTTTGCCTTTTCTGCTTTCCTTTGCTTTCCGCCTCTTTTTTTTTGAAATCCAAATTTTTTTAAAAATCTGGACATGAACAATTTTTAGAAAATGTGAACAATTTTTAGAAAATTTGAACAACCTTTTCTTTTTATGATTTTTTGAAAGTCATCAACATTTTTCAAGCTTACATATTGTTGAACATTTTTTTAATTCATCAATATTTTGAGAATTTGCAACATGCTTTCGAGTTAAAGTATATTTATTAAACTCGCGATTTAGTGCCAGGTGCCGCACCGGTCTGGGAATAGCAAAATCACTAGTTAAGGGTTACCTCATGCAAAGGTCGCTCCTCATCTTCTCATGTGCTGATAAGTGATGAACTGCATGTGCGCCAACCTGGGAGTCTTTCTTATTTTTGTCAATTTGTTTAATCTAAATTTTTTACCTTTGGAATTATGCGTCCAAATACCAACCATTCTTACCGTTGGATTTCTCGTGTCGAGATTTTCGAAACTAGATCATATCGGTTTAGACGAACTTTTTTAGCGGAAAAACCTAAACCAAAAAGTAGAAAAAAACAAGAAAGGAAAACAAAAAATGGCAACCGAAAAAGAGAACATTGAAGTAAACCGACAAACTGAGGGTCGAAAGCCTCGTAGCGGATTTCACCTTTTCTTTGGGGAAGCACAAGCTGTGGCTTTTCCTTTTTTTCGGGGTAGCACAAACTGTGCTTTCCTCTTTTCTCGGGGAAGCACAATTGTGTTTATTCCTTTTCGAGTTGTGTTTCTCCTCGAAGCACATGGTGTACTTCGGACGGAAGCACAAGTTGTTCTTCTAACATAATAAAATATGTGTATCTGATTCTCGTGGAAACACATGCTATGCTTTTTCCTTTATTTTGATAAGTACAGGTGTGCTTTGCCAAAAGAAAATCCACCCAAAGCTACATAAAGCTAAGCAGAAGCCGAAAGACCAAAAAACTAAAAACGCGTGTAGAAAACGAGAAAAAACATGTGCTTCTAAGGGAGCATCTAGCATACGACACATGGCAGTGCTGCGGTGCACCATGTGGCACACTGGGAGTGCCAGAAGGTGCCCGACGCAGAGGTTACCCGCTCATTAGTGACTCCCGTGACGAGATCGTCTCGTGGAGGAGGAGGTCTCCTTCTCTTCGTGGGGGGGCTACGATGACTCATTAAGGCTTATAGGCGCAGCCCAAGAGAAAATGTTCCCCGTGGCGGTAATTGCCGAGGCACAATTATGGCAAGCAACCCGAGCGCTCAAAGCACTACGAAGGTAACCGACACGCATGTGAACTGACCCATAGCTCAGGCTCATGCAAACCCTATATGTCACTTATATCAAGTGCACCATACTTCACGCCTGAAAGATTTTCCTCAACGAGTAGCAACTCGGCCGGCCCAATTTGTTGTTTTTTTTGTTCGATGAGGTTTCGTTTGATCGAGGCGCTCGATGGTGGCGGTGTACACTCTGGTTTTCAGTTTTTTCCTTTTGTTTTTTTCTTCTAGTTTTCATATGTTTCTTCAATGATTTTTCCTCCTTTTTTCCTTTACTTTGTTTTCTCACCGGTTTCATTCGTTCCTATCTATTTTTATTTTTATTTCTTTCTCTGCTTTCTTCAGGCTTATTCTATTCTTTTCTGTTTTGTGCACTGGTTTTCTTGTTTTCTTTTTTTTCTTCTTTTTGGTGTTCTTTTGTTTTTTCCTTGGCTTTTCCTTTTTGCACATTTTTTGTCCAGTTTTCTTGTCTCCTTTTTTTCAGTTTCGTTTGTTCCATTCTTTGTTTTTTATATTTTCCTTTTTGCAACACATGTCTACATTTTTGTCATGCATTTTTCATTTTTTTATATAAGTCAAGAATAGTTTTCAAATATACATTAAACATTTTTGTATACACGATTAACATTTTTTCGAAAAGAAATCGCTGTCTGTTGTTTAAATACACATGGTACATTTTTGGTATATATATTAAATATGTAATTATAGGTTTAATATTTTTTATATATATGAAAAACATTTTTTCAGATATATGACTAACTTTGTTTATTTATGTCTACTTTTTATCTAAACATTGTGCACTTTTTGTGTGCATCAAAAACATTTTTTCTATACACGTTTAATTTTTTTCTAATGAATCATTAATATATTTCAAAAACAAATTATCCATGGAATAGTAGTATTGGCCATAGTTCTTCGTTTTTTGATTATCAAAAGTAAAAAAAGAAAGCAAAAAATGAAAAACAAAACATTAAAAAGGCAGTGGCCTCCCGCCCGCGAGAACTAGGCCCATTTAGGCAGGCGCCTGGTTGCGCACGCTAGTTGGACCGGCTCATTTGCGATCGGGAACTCCCATTCAGCTCTGGTTTGCAGCGAATCCTAGTTGCGGGCAGCCGGAGTCAAACTCGCGACCTTTTCCTAAACCTCCAACAACAGCAACCACTACACCACACAGGAACAACTAATTCATGACTTGTTTTTCTTTTCTTTGTTCTCTACGGTCGCAGGAATCCTCCGGTTTTGGGAAGCTTCCAGAAGCTTCCCAAACCGGGTTTTCTCCCAGTTCGTTGTCATTTTCGGGGTGATTTTCATTTTGGTTTTCTTTTCTTTTTGTTTTTTCTAAATGTGTGTTTTTCTAAGTTGGTGATTTTCTATTTTTGTGTTTTTTATAAAACAATCAATGCCTTTTTTTCTAATTTTATGAACTTTCTTTTTCTAAATTGATGAACGTTTTCCAAATCCGATGAACTATTTTAAAGTTTGATGAACTCTTTTTCAAATTCGATGAACTTTTTTTCAAGTTTGATGAACTTTTTTGAAAATTGGTGAACTTTTTTCAAATGTGATGAACTTTTTTCTAATCTTATGAACTTTTTTTCAAAACTGATGAACATTTTTCAAATTCGATGAACTTTTTTTTCAAAATAAGTGAACTTTTTTAGGATTACATGAAACTGTTTTTTCAAATTTGATGAACTCTTTTGAGATACATGAACTTTTTCTGAATTCAAATGAACTTTTTTCAAATTTGATGAACTTTTTTCAAATCCGGTGAACTTTTACTAAATTCGATGAACTTTTTTCAAAATTGTTGAATTGTTTCAAGTTCAGTGAACCTTTTTCAAATCGATGAACATTTGTTTCAAATTTGATAACTTTTCAAAATCTAGGAACATTTTTCAAATTTGATGAACTGTTTTGTAAAATGGATGATTTAAAAAAAAGCAATGGACTTTTTCAGGTTTGTGAACTTTTCTTAGATAATGATGAACTTTTCTTTAAATCACGATCTTTTTTCCGAACAATTCCAAAAAAATAAGTGATGCAATAGATTTCTGCAATGAAATAGCGTTGCGTCCTTTGTTATTAAGCCGTTGCCTCTGTAACTAATCACAGAAGGCAGGCAGCTCTTATGGTTTGTGGTACCTGTGCGCGAACTCGAGGTCGTGTGTTCGAAACATGCAAACGGCCATAATTTTTGTGTTTTCTTTTCCAAACTTTTGCGTTCGCGAGTCTTGGCGTTTCATGGGCCGGCCCAGCGCGGGGCGCTGCAAGCGCTAGGAACGCGAACGGGCGCCTGCAGCACCATATAGGAGCTCCCTGGTTTACGTCCCTGGTGGTCACGACTCTGCGTTTCTGGGCCGGCCAAAATGTGCTCGCTGGTAATACAGACCGGTTGACTGGTCGGCCGAGGACAGCTCAATTGTTAACTTTCGTAAGAAGCACAAAATGATAAAAAAATCACAAAAATAGAAAATTACGAGAATTCAAAACAGTTCATGGATTTGTAAAACAATTTACAAAATTAAAAAGTTGTCAAATTTCAAAAAAATCATGATTTTGAGAAAACATCACAAATTTACTAATAGTTAATGATGATTTTAAAAAATGTTCACTGGTTTGAAAAAAGTTCATGAGTTTGGAAAAAGTTCATGGATTTTGAGAAAATATTTCATGGATTTGGAAAAGTTCATCCCTTTTGAAGAAAAGTTCAAAGATTTGGGAAAATTTCCTTGATTGTTTTAAAAAGTTCACGAATTTGGAGAAAAAGGTTTATGGATTTGGCAAAAGTTCATTCAGTTTGAATAAAAAATTCAAGAATTTGAAAGAAGTTCAGGGATATGAAAAAAGTTCATCTATTTTGGAAAATAATTCATGTATTCGCAATTTTTTTTGCAGGTTAAAAAAAGGTTCAGTAAAAGAAGTTGCAAAAAACAGAAAAGTTCAGTGATTGCAAAAAAGGTAAAAAGAAAATGGAAAAAAATAAAATATAAAGACGGGATAAAAACTGATAAAAATAAAAAAACGCACGTGGCCTAAGCGAAGAACATAAACTGTGCTTGCATGAGAAACATTGCATAACAGAATAAGATAGCTTTAAATGGGCCAATCCCATGAGGGAGGGGTATGTGCGCCGGTTTACACAAATGCCTTTAACCGCCGCAGGGCTCCCAATAGGATTTGGGTTCGCAATCTCCCTTTAGGCGAGAGCTGAGTCTATCGCTCCTGTTTCGTGGCCTAGTGTTAGGGGGCGCTAAGAATGGCTATTACGCTGCCTCGCAGGGCACAACCAGGGTGGGCAGCGAACACCCCAGTCGTGAACAGTTTGAGCTTCACATTGGCATTTCCTATTTTGGCGCTGAAGGCACTCTTACCTGGGCGGCCCATAGACCCTTTAATCCAACTTCGAACTCGCAACCTCGGCATTCAATGGGAAGCGCACTAACCACTCGACCATCCAACCAGTTGTGAAGTACTTGCTTTTTATTTCTTTCCGTAGTTTGTGATTTTTTGGGGTTTATTTTACCTTTTTCTTAAATGTGTGGATTCTTTTAGAATTTATGAACTTTTTGTTCAAAATAGATGAACCTTTTTTCCAAAGTCCATGATCTTTTATTCAAATTCGTAAACATTCTTTTCAAAACCGATGAACTTTCATAAAATTTGTGAACATTTTTTTACAAAATCCATGAACTTTTATTCAAATTCGTGAACATTATTTCCATAATCCATGAACTTTTATTCAGATTCATGTTTTTTTTCAAAATCAATGGACTTTTTTCAAAAATAATGATTTTTTTTCACTTTTATGAACCTTTTTTCTTCAAATTTGATGTTTTTTAAAAGATGAACTTTTTTTAGAAGGTGATTTTTGGCGAATAGATGATTTTTTTTTCTAATTCGATGACTTTTTTAGTGTTAATGATATTTTTTTCAAGTTTGATCAACTTTTTTGAAATTCGATGAACTTTCTTTTTTAAATCGTTGAGCTTGTTTTGAAGTTCATGATTTTCTTCAAAATCAGAGAACTTTTTGGAATTCACAATTTTTTTCTTTTTTGGTGAATTATTTGGTTTTTTCCCCAATGCGATCGAGTGAACCAGGAAAAAAAAAGTGGAATCTGAATGGGCCAGCCCGCTTGCGTCGGCGCATGGGTGCCAGGGAGCTTCGCTGGCGCCTGAAGCGCCGAATAGGAGCTCCCTTCTTCGACACGGGTGCCGAAGCACCTCCAGGAAGGTGGCATTGGCCAATGGCCATGGCGCGGGTGCAATGTGCACCCTTACGCGTTGGTGGCAGTGGCACACGCCGCACATGCACCATGTAACCTGCCGATAGGAAGCAGAGAGCTGATGACGATTCGCATAAATTAGCAACATGGAGCTCTGAGCATAAGGTGGGATTAAAGTATAACAGGAGATCCATCGAGCCCATGCCCTGACAACTAAGATCTGTCTCCATGTAAGCGAGTACTCCATGTAAGCTAATGTAGCGGGATCGGAGCTCGATCGACTTCTAACCTGCAAAGTAGTACTCTCTCCGTCTCAAAATAAGTGTCTTAACCTGAGTATAACTTTATACTAAAGTTAGTACAAAGTTGTGAGACACTTATTTTAAGACGGAGGGAGTAGTACGTAGGATATAATCAGTGAACCCGGGCCATGAAATCTGCAGCTACAGGTAGATTGAATACGGTGTCGTTTCAGTGAAGATCTCAAGTAATTTTCCGTCATGCAGATGCAATGCAACCTTACTCCGCATGCATTTGAAGCTCGCTAGTGTCACGCACTGTGCGTGCATGTCTATCCTGTCTCCATGAGCGTACCGACCGACCGACCGGCCGGCGTCGAGCTCGGGATCGTGTAAAAACGGCCACGGAACGCACCGCACCGCGACGACAGGGCGTCCTGTGGCCAGCGAGCTGCTCCTGTCCGCCTTTCCGCTTTGCCTCTCGGCGCTGTCCAAAGCCCATTCACCGGCTCGGAAATGTTGGGCGCTCCACTCGCCCGCCCACTTGCATGCAGAGATATGCATTGCCGGCCGTGTTGTTTTGTTTCACCCTTTGATCGAGCACATGAGATAGATAAAATCTCCTCAGCTTTTGTCACTGGATCGAGAGAGACTACGTGCATTATTGTCACTGTCTGGAACGATCGACCCAGCTTCTCTTATCTACTCGGTGTTGCATGGATGGACGAAGCGGAGAGGTCAATGCCATGGCGAATCGTCGATCCTTCTGGTCAAGAGATTCATCATTTAGGGGGCGATCATTAGTTGGATGTAGCGAGGAGGGCATTGGGTGCCATCTTGATCACGTCTCTTGTCAGATCGTCACTTTGATCTCGGTGCCAAATTTTGATCTTGTTGTTTCGCATGATCTGCCCTCCTAGCTACTCCGTAGGTATTACAGCTGAATGGGCCAACTGTGCATTTTGACTATCTGTTCGATCCGGGAGTAAGGCCGGCCACCTTGCACCAAAGGAAGCGCAAGCGAGTTTCCCATGCTCATCCTTTTTAGACAAAGGGTAATGTATCAATATTATGATGATACCAATTACATTTACATTTGACCATTGCAACGATAAAATATCAAATAGTACTAATCAAGACATAGATGATGCACACAACCAAAAAAGAATACCCTAGCAATTAACATATTTCACAGTGGAAAGCTAGGTTCACTGTCAGCAATAATTCATCACCATGGATCGATTCATGGACTTGCACTTACGTGATATATTTTCACATTCTTTAAGAAAGTTCGATATATTTTCTGTGATAGAAGCTAATCCTATTTTATGCCTTTGTGAATCTGATTGAGATGTCAGGGTTATCCCTTTCAAATAAAAGGAAACCCTACTTTACCTTAACCTCGAAGTCACTGCTCGGGGAGGTAGTATCGCTTACAAGGCCTTGTACAATGGGAGGTGCTTAGAGATATAAACCAGGCTTTTTTTAAGCACCGATACTTATTTGTACAGGATAGACGCTTAACTAAGCGTCTCTCCTGTAGAAATAGGCACCGATGCTTCAGAAAAACCCGGTTTATTTTTCTAAGCATCTCTCTAAGCACCTCTCATTATACAAGGCCTAAGAGGTACTACCGCTCTCTAAAAAAAAGGCAGCCTGGTGCATGTAGCTCCCGGTTGCGCAGGGTCCAGGAAAGTGTCCAACCACTTTGGATCTATAGTACGCTGCTTTTCCCTACAATTCCGTAAGAGGCTGTTTCCAGGACTTGGATCCATGACCTCATGGTCACAAGGCAGCAACTTTACCACTGTGCCAAGGCTACCCTTCCATGCTACCGCTCTCTACTATCGTGAAATACGTGACGAGTTCCAGAAGCATAAATATGAGCGGAAGTAGTTGGCCGGTAGTACCGCTTATAAGCGGTACTACAGCTCTACCGCTGCTCTACTACCGCTTATAAGAGATACTACTGCTCGCGGATACCGCTTAGAGCTAAAAAACTGCCCAAGCAAAATAAAAGGATGCTCCAATACTGAAACTGCTATAACTACTGCAAGATTCTGAAATCATCAAACTCAAACTTGTTGGATAGAAGACGATGAGTACTATCCAACAACGACTGGATAAATTACGAACTAGCAATGGAGAAGAAATGCCCATAGAATAAGGAAGAGGACCTTCCCCAAGCATGAACCGACAAACTCTCCAACACCGAAAACTCAAAGATGAAGCATGCGAGCTTGGGTTTGACAAGAAGACGAACACAAACTCTAAACCCTCACAAAGAGAAGAGTCAAATAAGAACCAAGAAAGATGATGCAAGGATACAATGGTTTGAACTCTCTACGAATGATAGGATCATGCTACTTACTTGAGAACCCCCTTGATAGTATTGCAATCGATCCTATAACCTGATCTCCCAACTACCACTATGAGACCGGTAAAATAGAAAACTTGTCCTATCAAGGGCAAACCTTAGCCTTGCACATAGTCCACTTGAGCTAGATGATGACGATCTTGATTTTCTTAAGTTGGACCACCTTTTTTGATTGTGTTGGCTTGATGAAGACTAGTTGATTGCTCCCCCATACTCCACTATGGGTGAGCAACTCTTTGACACATGTTCACAAGTCTATTGTCACCATAATGGACGGCAAGCTTCAAGCATGATCTCTTCGTGATGCTCCACCTGAACCACACTGCAATCTTGATGATGATCACAATTTGATGTCATCCTTCATGGGTTGTATGAGATCTTTCTCTTAACACAAGCCCATGGAAACATACCTAACCCCACATAGAACTCTCACGTAGACCATGATTTAGTACACAAAGTGTAATAGATAATGCTCACCATACCATGGGATACTCGATCCCTCTCGGTATATCTTGTACGCTTTGTGTGGTGATCAACTTGATTCACTCTTTGACTTAGTGTTGATCAACCTTGTATCATGTATTTTCTATGACGAATCTTTGGATAATTCCTTGAATAGCACCTTGGTCATCACATAATCTTCTTGAAACCAACAAATGGAATTTAAGAAAAGTCTATGGACAAATACGATGAATATAACTCAAGGCAACCATTAGTCCATAGAGATTGTCACTAAAATTACCAAAACTACACATGGGGTTACCATGCTCTTTCAGCCGCTTCAATGGCGGAGGTAGTGAGAGGTCGCGTCCGTCCCAATCCGCCTTCAATACGGAAAGGCGCGCTCTACAGCGGCATAAATGCGGGTAGCTGGCACTGGACAGGAGCGCGCCTGGGAGGGGGGAGTTGTTTTTGGTGGGCCGGGGTGGTCAGAAAAGGGGCTTGAGATCGACCATGGCTCCTGCAAACCTCCCCTACGTTTGTCTCCGATTTGCGGTAGAAATCACGTCCGGATCGCTCCATAGACCGATACAGGTTGACGTTGGATGACTTCCACGGTCCGGACAGCACAATCCCAACGATTGTGGGAGGTTTACAGATCCACCATGAAAATGTCCCGAGGACGGCCACCTTGCACGAAAGGAAGCGCAAGTGAATTTCCCATTCTCTTCCTTGCGCTTCCTTTTCAGACAAAGGGTAATGTATCAATATTATGATGATACCAATTACATTTACATCTGACCACTTCAACAATAAATATTAAACGGTACTAATCAAGACATAGATGATGCACACAACCAAAAAAGAATACCCTAGCAATTAACATATTTAACAGTGGATAGCTAGGTTTCACTGTCAGCAATAATTCATCACTTGCATGGATCGATTCATGGTTTTGCGCTTTCTTTTTTAGAAAAGGAGGTTAAATCCCGGCCTCTATATCAATCGATGCATGCAACCATCTTTATTAATTATTTCATAAATGTCTGGCAAGAACATACATCACCGCACTCGAAGCCACCATTCACACCTACAAACTCGATAGAGTGCTCTCACTTCCCATATGTAGAACCGGCGTCGTCATCGATTCATTCACACAACGTATCGGAACCAACAACCGGTGCAGCCTACCTAACGGGCACACCACATGCACATGTTTTAGAAGCCGCCATAATCATCGGACCACTGACCCATCTTTAGGAGAGAGATCCGCTTCATCTTTGCCAGTCCAGACATCCGTCGACGCCACCAAGGCGCCCAACGGCGCCACCGCCCTACGCTCGTCCGTCCAGACGCGAAGACTCTGGAAGATCTGTCATGCGTAGCACCTGCCAACCAGGCATGACTCAGCGTAGCACCTATCGTCCAGGCATGACTTGACAGCTCCACCGAAGCTCCGTGCAAGACGGAGCCGCTCCATCTTCTGCCTCTGTCTTTCAGCGCTCCTCCATAAACGATGCTCCCAAGAGAGAAAACGTCACCGTAGTACCGCCATCGCCTGATATGGAAGACCAGATCCTAGGGTTTCCTCCGAAGCAGTACGAGTGGGTCGACAACAGTTACACGACGATGCCTTCATCAAGGTAACGGCGCAAAACACCGCCATCGCTCGCCAACGGCTCGGTTTTTACCGGCAACTATGTCTCCCCGACTCGTAGTCGGGATTAGATGATGAATCTCGAGATCCGACCACCCAGCCGCAGGCCGACCACTAGCGGAAGAGATGACCACCACCGCCTGATGCACCGGTCGGAACAGATCTAATCGGAGGTGCCGCCGACTCGACCACCAGGCTCTCCATGCCGCCGCCACCGATCCAAAGGCAGATGGCGCTCCGCCGCCGCCGCCGACCGCAACGCTACCGCCGCCCGAACAGGACTGACCGCCGTGCCCGCACCCCGCGCCGCCTCCGACGCCGCCGCGCCACAACCATCGCCATCGTGCCGATCGGATCTGGCGCGCCTCCACACAATTCGGGGCCCCGCACAACCCCAGAGCCGCCGGAGAGAGGCGATGTCCTCCGCCACCGCCGTCGGCCCCCGGGCTTAGCCGGCGGCGGCGGAGGGAGGGGAGGAGGGAGTGTTTGCCCCCCGGCGGCTGGGTTTAGGGCGCCGCCCGAGTCGCCCTAGCGGGACGACGCGGGGATCGTTTTGCATTTACATGATATATTTTCTCATTCATTAAAATAGGTAGGTATGTTTTCTGTGATAAAAGCTAATCCCATTGTATGCCTGTGTGAATTTGATGGAGAGGTCGGGGCTTATCCCTTTCAAATAAAAGGAAACCCCACTTTACCTTAACCTCGAAGTCAAGAGCAGCTTTTCTAAGTAGTGACTGGTCATACATGCGTGCTTTTCTAAGTAATAGCGGCCCTACCTTTCTCTTTAAGCAGTGAGTGATCATACGTGCGTGCACTGCCCATGTTTTTCTTTTCTTGAAAGGAGGGTTATACTCCCGGCATCTGTATCGATTGAGGCCCTGTTTGTTTCATAAGTCATAGGATTTTTTTAAGTCCCAACTTATAAGCCATAAGTCCCTACTTGTTTGTTTACATGGACTTATAAGTCCCGAGTCCCTATTTGTTTGTTTACAGGGACTTATAAGTTGATGTTACCCACGACCAGGTCCAACCGGAGGAAGGCCATGACCGGCCGACTGGTCGAAGAGGAGTTGCTGGTACGAGCCCAACTCCGGGAAGACGTCGACGTTGCTGTTGAGATCCAAGAAACCCATTCCCCTCCCGAGATTTCCACTGGTGGATGAGCCTTCGGTTGCCTGTTGAGACGAGGGGAATTGAGAGAAGAAGGGGATCTCGTCCTCCTCATCGGCCATGGCGGCGGCGGTTGAGGGTGCCGGCGGCGGCGGCGATTGGGGCGAGGTGGGGAAGGAGCGAGGCGAGGAGGAGGGGAACGAGCGGGGCAGGGTTCGTGCAGGGCGATGCGGGGTACGTGCGTCCAAATCGATAAGTCCCAATAAGTTTCTCCCTGAGAGTCTTTTTTGATAAGTCCCAAATGATCTCAATAAGTCCCTATAAGTCCATCCTGTTTGGTTTAGATGGGATTTATAGAGACTTTTTTAAGTCCCTAAACCAATAAGTTTCTGAAAACAAACACCCTCTGAGGCACACAGCCCTCACTTCCTCACTTGCACTACACACGTATAGATGATCAGTACGAAATTGGACACTCGTGCATAGCCTTTTGCCTAACTCCCTATTGATCTACTGGCAGCATATGCACACATAGGTCACATACGTCACACAGACAACTGGCGCGTCTTTGTGCCGATCTTTATTACATTTGCGCAGGTGAGCTGTGTATCTCAAAGTGATAAACTAGATACCTACATACACTAAGCTAGCAGAGAGCATGCATTAGAAACATTTTCTGTCTTTTTAAACAAATTTGCTGTGCATACATATAGACCATATATGTGTGGAAAAAGTGTTGCCTATGCAGCCCCTTTGTATCTTTTCGGAAAAAAAAATGCAGCCCCTTTGTATGTTGCTGGACTTGACATGAACCTAGCTAGCTAGCCAACCGTGATGCACAAGAGTGTAGTGCGGCTTCAATTCTATCCCTCTGATTTATGTTATGTCGTTGTACCTCTTTGCTTTTGGACCTCAAATGCTGCATTCCGGAGAATCTCTTGAGCACCGCTTGTCTTCCTCGTGGGCTAAAGGAAAATCTGTCCCAACTAGCAATCCTTCTCGGAGTAGCATATATTTGAGAGAGAGAGAGAGAGAGAGAGAGAGAGAGAGAGAGAGAGAGAGAGAGAGAGAGAGAGAGAGAGAGAGAGAGAGAGTTGAGAATGTACTGGACAATCTCTCATCCTCTCAGAATGTACTGGACAAAATCTCTCATCCTCTCTCTGTAGACGACAAAATGTCCTGTGTGACAATAGGACATGAACTGAATAAGGTCGTCCGCGCAAAAGATCTCCATCTAAGATACATGTGCAACAGCCATATAAGTTGCAAAACCACAAAACTCGACTTTTTGGCCGTCCAGTCAGGAGGCAGCAGCATTCAGATCAGTAGTCTGATCCTACAATTGGCATGCACCACCGAGGTTGTGGTGCTCCTTTATTCAGACATGACAATCGATCGGCTGCTAGATTTGATGCCGCCCATAGCTAGGCTAGCAACCTGCCAAGCTAGGCCCTCGCAGGAAAAGGAGGAGGAACACCTAGGCAGGCATAGATTACATTCTCTGAAAGGGATGGCCACCGTTTTGCTTGGGCCCTCGAAGAGACCAAAAGGAACTCCTCCATGCGTGCATATGTTGTCTGTCAGCATTTCTCTGGTTGCAATTTGCCAAAGCTAGGCGTTGTCCCAACTAAACCTGACCCCCGCGTCGTCCCCGCTCGGGCGACCCCCCTCCCGTCGCCGGCGTACCCACCTCCTCTCCCTCCCTCCTCCGCCGCCGCATGAGGCTGGCACCGGGCAAGCCCGTGGTGCAGCCGGGGATTGCGGCGGCGGGGCCCTTGCTGTTCCGCCTAGCGCTGGAGAGCGATTAGATCGGGGGCGGCGGCCCTTCAGGTGAGGCCCCTCCATGCTGCGGCGAGCGGCGGGGCTGGCATGGTGCCAGTGGTCTGGTTGGACGGCTGCCGAATCTTCGGTGGACCAGGGCCTAGCGTGACTGCTCTGGCGGCCGGCAAGCCAGATCTGGCCGCTGTTCTCCGGTCCTGATCGGTGGGCTTTTCTCCTGCGGGTTCCTGGCGGTGCCGGCGTGGTCGCCGGGAACCTAGCCGTGGGTGAAGCTGGTGGAGGATATCCAGATTGAGGAAAACCCCTTGGTCGGCCCCGGCCGGCCGCGTTGACGACGACACTCAAGGGTGCCGCTTTTCTTCTTGGAGACGTCGGTCTACATTTGCTTCTCCACTTTCCCCCCTCCATGCTTCTCGGGTGAAAACCCTAACTTCGGTGGACGGCGGCGGCGTCCTTGATGCCGTGACCTTTTTGAAGGCGTCGCCTTGAGGGCTGAGTGGTGGTGGGCACAGTGTGGGTCCTTGACGGTTGCTGGTGATGGACACTGCTTCGGGGGAAACCCTAGGATCTGATCTTCCAGATCGGACGATGGCGGTAATGCGATGCCGTTTCTTCTTGGAAGCATCGTTTGTGGAGTAGCGCTGGAAAACAGAGGCAGGAGGTGGAGCGGCTTCATCTTGCACGGAGCTTTGATGGAGCTGTCAAGTCATGCCTGGCCGACTAGTGCTACGCTGAGTCATGCCTGATTGGCAGGTGCTACACACGGTAGATCTTCTAGAGTCTTCGTGTCTGGATGGACGAGCGCAGGACGGTGGCGCTGTTGGGCTCCATGGTGGCGTCGACGGATGTCCGGACTGGCAAGGAGGATGCGGATCTCTCTCCTGAAGATGGGTCAATGGTTCGATGAGAATGGTGGCTTCTAAAACGTGTGCATGTGATGTGCGCTTTAGGTCTGCTGCACTGGTTGTTAGTCCCGATACGTTATGTGGATGAATTGACCACGACACCGGTTTCAGATATGGAGAGTGAGAGCGCTCCACATTATTAAATTTGTAGGTGTGAATGGTGGCTTCGGTGGATTGAGATGTTCTTGTGAGACCTTTATGAAATAATTAATAAAAATGACTGCATGCATCGATTGATGTAGAGGACGGAGGTTTAACCTCCTTAAAAAAAAAGATTTGCCAAGCTATGATTTTGTTTTGAGCTAGAATTCTGGTTGCCGCCCGTAGGTCTGCATGCCTCTTTTTAGATAGAGGCCGAGGACTTGCCCCCTATTTTCTAAAAAAAAGGCCTACATGCCTCTCACACATTAGTTTAACTGTACAGAAGCAAGCGCTCATATATATACTCATACACTCATCTTTATGGACGCGCATACGTACATCCGATGCGTACACGCACACCCTATCCCTATGAGCACATCCGAAAGACTAAGACAACATATCATCTTGAGATCTTATGAAGTCATCGTATGCGCTTCGTAGTCGACGAAAACGTCTCGTCCCACTAAACGCGCATCGTCGAAAATTTTAAAATAAATTTAGAACAAATGCGAGCATCATGACTTAAACCTTGACGGGCTAGGAATACCACTATCATTTTAACCATCTAAGAACAGATTGGTTCGCGTTTAACTGTATTGCTGATTTGTATGACGAAGACTTGACTGATTTGGGTGTGGGGTCGCCGCCGTGAGGGGCGGTAGGGTATAGAGGGTAGGTCGAAGGAGATGGTGGCATGGCACAAGCGACGACTTCGGCAGGCAAGGGCCTCGGATTCTCATCCAACGGTCCAGTCTGATTCAATTGAAAATTTTCATGTCACTCCTCAACAGTCACCTTCTGATAAATCTACCTAGTTTAGTTACCCACGTTTTCTCCCCGAAACGATCAATCGCCCACGTTAAGGCACCTAAAGTCCATACCTATAAGCGCAAATGCTAATCCGGCCGCATTGCACAAAGTTGGCATAAAAGTCGCGGTCCACTTTGCGCCTAAGCAGCTAGCTAACAAACAAGATACGTGCATGCTGTCAAAAAAAAAAACAAACAAGATACGTGCAAGTTGAGCGCTTGGCGCCAAATCGCAGCGTGTCAAGCGTGTGGCACCTGCGGCGTCTGCCTGTCGCATCCAGCACCTTGCGAAAACTGCGCGCGGCAGTTGGCACGCAGGCACGCACACCGGCTAATTAGCCACCTTTGTTTAAACCGCGACGACTACGATTATAATTACTGTGGCTTTTTCTTTCTGAAAAATCATCCCATTTATTAATAATATGTGTACAAAGAACACAAGAAGTAACAAAAATGGGAGTATCTAGAACTCATCTAGATGAGATATAATTTGGTCTCATTCACTTTGAAATCAAGAACAAATACAACCCACATCAGCACACACGCATCTTATAGCATCACATTCAATGACTATAAAAGGTGAATGCGACCAAATTATATCTCATCTAGATGAGTTCTAGCAAAACTGACGCTTTCCCTACACCGACGGCTAGGATTTTTCTCCTCCCCGACAATTCCCATCACCGTTGAGTCTACGAAATCTGTGATCCCTCTCCAGCGTCTAGGTATGGTCAAGCGTCTCCTCGCTCGCCCCTTTGCCCTGGTGATGGCGTCTCCTTCCGACGCTTAGTCGGCGACAAGCGGTGGCATTGGGTGTGCCACCAAACACGATCTCGGAGGTTTCTTCGAGCAACTGGCGCCGAATGATGAAGATTTTCATGATCTTGACTTGATGAGGATGACTCTATGATCAACGAGAGTGTGAGGTGGCTAGCCCTAGCTAGGGTTCATATGAACGTTCAGCCAAGCCGCCTTCTACCACGATAAGCGTGCTGCATGGAATCTTTCATAAGAAATCCGCTTCCGTATGGTTGGTCCCAACTTGTTTGTGGTCCAGGCTGCATGCATGGGTGGCTGGGAATGCATGGGGGAGCAGGGTCCATGGTTATTCAAAAAATGGGTTGTACTCTTGTGCCTGCATGATGGATTCAGTAAGGCAGAGGACATGCAGTTCTTACATATGTCAATCTGGCTTCAAGTTCACAAATTATCGGATGGATACTACAATAAGGATGTTGTGGAGAAGCTGTTAGGCAAGGCGAAGAAGATCTTGGATATGCGACTGAATGGTAACATGTGGGGACAGTGGCGGAGCTAGCAAGAATCCATTGGGGGGGGGCAAAAGGTA